>NC_056728.1:162064626-162292126 GCF_019279795.1 Protopterus annectens | reverse complement strand
AATGCAGAGTACAGTTTGGATTCTTGTTGTTATGAACTGGAAGCACAGGATTCATGGGAATTCTAAAAATCCAGACCAAAATTAAATACGAATGTAGTATTGTGTAAGGTAACACATTTCGGCAGTACTTTGGCAAGTAAAAAGATAAGCAGAAAAAGATGCCAGTGTGGTTTGTAAAATTCATGTGGTTTATAAAATTCATGGCTATAGAATGTTTGGGCAGAAAGCTATCAAAATACAAACGAATGCAGTAGGGAGATTAGTGCTGTTTGTGAGGAAATGGATGGCAGGAAACTCATTAGAAACACAAACGCATTATCAGAAGAGAACATCTAACCAGTGAAATGAGTCAGCCTACTCTTAAGACCCACACATTACTAGAAAGAACAAAGAATGGGCCATAAGAACTATCTTTTTAGGCATGTCACAGAATAATGAGAAAGCAGACATTGTTGAAAATATACTTGTTTAGTACCTTCAACCAAAATGAAAGATGTTTGACTTCATATAAATATGACCACTGAATTAAATCATCATGAAAAAAGGAATTTCTTGGAGTTTAAAAGATTAGGTAACAATGTTTTGTGTTCAGAAATATCTAATATCCTAGTTTTCTCCTCTAATATATCTTAATGTTCCTTCCGTAATGGAGTATATATTGAACCTCTGTTGTATTAACAAATCTCATGCAGTTGTAGGTCTGAGAAACAGTTTTGCTAAAGTTCATATATTTATATACATGCAGAGGTTTGAGGATATTTCCCATTTTGTCCAGCTTCTGAAACGGAATGATGTTATTGCATCTCCTTGAAAGTTTCAATATATATGCCCTTAACTATATTGCAAAGATCTGCCACAACTCATTGTTAACATATTAGATGAAACATCATTTGCAGGTATCAATATTTTTATAAGATATTTGCCCTCTAATATGTTTTGACTTACTGCAGTCCCAAGTGATGCCAGGCAGTTTCTCCAATACATGAGTATGCTCCATGTGGACAGTGCTTCCCCTAATGCTCTCTGCTTGTACCTGGTGCATGTTTGCCAGTGAGAATGATACATGGGTATCTGTGATTTCAGTGAATCAGGTGCAGGTGGTGTGATGGCTGTAAAGTATTAGTTTATCACACATCTGGTTTCCTAGCTTTAGTTTATATATAACATTTTCACTTAAGATAATTATGGTACACCTTGTGGCCAGCTCCATATCTAAAGTGTCAGAGCCAGTCTTGTAAGTCCCAACACTTTGATTTATAAACTGTGATTCAAATGGAAAGCAAGTGAATTTTGAATCTTGCTGTTAAACCTTAAAAACATTTTGGGGAGGGAGTCTTGACCTGCACTGTCAGACACTGATAATGGTGCCCCCACATTCCACAGTACTTATCTATACTAATTCTAGATTATTGTACCTCAAATGAGGGAACAAACTCTGAGGTGCTACAACATCAGATTTAGCATCACACTCTCAGTTCTGCTATTCCAAAGACCACAGTTAAACTCTCGTAGATGTCATTGGGCACTCACTGTGGCCTTTATAAAAATAACAGGTAATGGAATCACATATGGTTATTCATAAAGCCTCATTTTATTGATACTTTGTGAATTCTGTAAATCCCATCTAAAGTATAAAGCCAGCTGTCAACAGCACAAAGTATTGCATTCCACTATATTATAGTAAAGTCAAAAAGAAAACATTTTTCTCTGGGGGGTCTGGCTATTCCTGAACCCTCTAACATGAGGTTTTTGCACATATGATAACTCTGGTCTCAGACAAACTCAGTTTAAAGATTCAAGTTATCTTAAAAATGGCTTGTCTTTCCCCTTTCCCCTAAATCAGTGGACTTGGACTCCATCCAGAAAATAAAGTAAAATGTTAGAAGAAGCAAGATCTTAAGAAAACAAATAATTACCTACCAGCAATTTGCTGAAACAAATGTAATAAGCCGGGTCTCAATGAAGTAAGTACGATTAACTACTGCGTTTCTTCTTTTGTCACTAATAACCTATCACAGACTATTTGCTAAAACACCAAATCCTTACACTGGACATTCCATATGCATTTCCTATCATAGACTATTTGCTAAAACACCAAATCCTTACACTGGACATTCCATATGCATTTTTCTTTGTGGACCTGACCCCCCCCCCCCCCCCACACACACACACACACCTTATCTGCTTGTCTGTCTGTCTCTCTCTCACCCACAATCATACACACATATTCTAAGAAAAATACTGTCATCAAATAAAAGGAGACCTCATGAAGAATGTAAAAGTCGTGGTGTCTGCTCTTTATTCTACCTATAGGACCTCATGAAGAATGTAAAAGTCGTGGTGATTGCTCTTTATTCTACCTATAGACAGCCAGTGAAAACTCAGAGTAGAACACACAGAAGTAAAGAACATGACTTCAAGCATCACCCCTTGCTTACCTGATTACCCAGCAAGCAAGGGATGTGGGTATCATTTGATGATTTAGAAATAATACAAAATGGCAACTCTTTGTATAAATACAGATTCATTTAAAATTTAAAACACACAGAACTTGGCTGCAAGACATTCAAAGGATTCCTCTGTTGGAATCTGTCTGTGGAAGTCAACAAGTCACTGAATCAGTAATTCAAACTCCAATCCAGCCCACTATGTCCATATGGAATGATATAATCAGTCATCCTACCCATTGAGCTTAGCATGTTCTGGCCATCAGTGTCCTTATTCCTTGCTTAGTATATGTCGCCTCTTGAGCTTAGCTTGCTCTGGCCATCAATGTCCTTATTCCTTGCTTGGTATATGCTGCATTTTGAGCTCAGCATGTTCTGGCCATCGTTGTCCTTATTCCTTGCTTGGTATATGCTGCATCCTGAGCTCAGCATGCTCTGGCCATCATTGTCCTTATTCCTTGCTTGGTATATGCTGCATCTTGCGCACAGCATGTTCTGGCCATCAGTGTCCTTATTCCTTGCTTAGTATATGCTTCTCCTTGAGCTCAGCTAGCTCTGGCCATCATTGTCCTTATTCCTTGCTTGGTATATACCGCATCTTGACCTCAGCATGTTCTGGCCATCAGTGTCCCTAATCCTTGCGTAGTATATGCTGCCTCTTGAGCTCAGAACGTTCTAGCCATCACTGTCATTATTCCTTGCTGAGTATATGTTGTCCTTGAGCTCAATATGCTTTGACCATCAGTGCCTTTATTCCTTGCTTAGTATACCCAGCCCCTTGAGTTCAGCATGTACAGGCCATGAGTGTCTTTATTCCTTGCTTAATATATGCCCTCTACATTGTTACACTTAATTACTCAGAAACACAAGGGAAATACAAAGCATCATCAACAGCATGTCCTAGTTTATCAATCTAGCCCTTACATATGAACATCACTGCAGCACCCTGAAAAAGGCCAGCCAGTTCTGAGTCACTGAAAACGGCTTTCCACTTTTAGTTTTAAACTTTTCTAAGAAAAATGCTGGGTGGTATTCACAGTCCTGGGCTTAGGTGTGTGTAGCAGTAATCTTAAAAGAGCAGCTGTATCTCAATATGCAAATATACATGTAAATGCACAGGCATGTTGCTACAGCAAAAGCATAAGTACATGAAGATATGCTGAACGTGAAGAGAAGCAGCGAGACCAATTACATGCGTGAGGTGCCATGTACATTCACATGCAGTGAGACCAATTACATGCATGAGGTGCCACGCACATTCACATGCAGTGAGACCAATTACACGTGTGAGGTGCCATGCACATTCACATGCAGCAAGACCAATTACATGTGTGATGTGCCATGCACATTCACATGCAGTGAGACCAATTACATGTGTGAGGTGCCATGCACATTCACATGCAGTGAGACCAATTACATGCGTGATGTGCCATGCACATTCACATGCAGTGAGACCAATTACATGTGTGAGGTGCCATGCACATTCGCATATTTCTGTGATTAATACAGATAAATATAAAAGGGCCTCATTTGCTTGCAAAACACAAAGGAGACTGAATTTATGTGAGTAAGTTTAAGAGCAACATTACTTAAGATAGGTAGCAAATTAATTTGGAGACTGCAGACTTTTTAAGGTAAGAAAATAAAATGGATGGATTTAAAATTTATAGGTTCATAGGTAAGTACCAGGCTATCTGCCCAAGGGCATCTATAAGCCTAGCCAGAATGTGTTGGCTTTCGACTCTCCCTTAGATTAGTTCCCTGTGCCTCTGTCTGGTAGAGACATTAGTTCCCTGTGCCTCTGTCCAGCAGAACCACTACAGTGATCCCCAGGGTAAATTTTCTGTTTCCCATCCACTTAACATGGTTTCTCTTAAAGAGTGTTAATGAGGGACTCTGCCTAATGTAGATTGGAATCCTGTTCCAAAGCATGGGGAGTCTCTGGGACAGGAATCTATCCCTCCAGTGTGTCCTATTTATTGTTGTGGTGAGGTTTAGATCCCAAGAGCGTGTGGCTCTTGGGGATTTGTTTTTTTTTTTAGGTGGAGCATGTCCATCAATTCTGGGTTGGACATGGCCTTGTGTGTCAGGCAGAGATCACCTCTGAGTAAGCAGTATGCAACAGAGTACAGCTGGAGTTTCTTCAGTCGGGCTGCATAAGGCATCTGTTTGAAGCCAGTAATCCTCTTGGTGAGGTACTTCTGTGGTCTTTACAGCTGTTGCAGGTGTCTTGTAAGGTACATCCCAAATGGGCTGTTGTACTCTATGATGGGTCTGATGAGTGATGAGTAGAGGGACACAATAACCACTTTTGTTCTAGATGCGAACCCTTTTGTGACTAGGTGGGTCACATAGAAGGATTTTCTAACCACCTTGGCAATATGATTATCAAAGAAGAGAATACTATCTACTTGGGTCCCCAGATCCCTTATTACATTTTCTGTATTTAGGGGACTACCACGTCTGTGGTTCTTCTCGGGTACTTTGTTTTTTTCCAAAGGGCATGACTATGCACTTTTTGGCATTTAGCTTGAGGCCATGATTTTGACACCAGGTATCCATCTCAGTGAGACCCTTCTGGAAGATGTCTGTATTAGCCGGAGAGTTAATTATGGCCCCCAGTTTGCAGTCATCTGCGAACCTGGTCAGTCATAGTCCACCTGTGTTTGACTGTACCTCTGAGAAGTATATACCGAACAGGAGGGGTCCTAGGACTCAGCCTTGGGGGATGCTACTTGTAACTGGTTTAGAGTCAGACCTATAGCCTGCAACTCTCACCATGTGGGTTCTATCCGTGAGCCAGTTGGCAACCCATCTCATGACATAGGGGTTTATGTTCAGGCTGGTGAGCTTGTCTATAATACCAGAATGGGGAATGGTGTCAAAAGCCTTTGCGAGTTCTAGGTAGGCTGTGTGGACCTCATTTCCCTCATCTAAAGCCTTGGTAACTGTCTCAAAGAAGTCCACCAGGTTTAGGAGTCATAATCTGCCCTTAACAAAGCCAAACTGGGTAGGGTCCAATGTTTGGTGGTTCCCAATGCCACTGTTAGTGAGTTCCATGATGATGCACTCCATAGCCTTGCAGAGCAGGCTAGTCAGGCTTATAGGGCAATAGTTCCCGGGATCCATTGTGGCTCCACTCAGACCTAGAGCCTGCAACTCTCACCATGTGGTTTCTATCCGTGAGCCATTTGGCAACCCATCTCGTGACATAGGGGTTTATGTTCAGGCTGGTGAGCTTGTCTATAATACCAGAATGGGAATGGTGTCAATAGCCTTTGCGAGTTCTAGGTAGGCAGTGTGGACCTCCTTTCCCTCATCTAAAGCCTTGGTAACTGTCTCAAAGAAGTCCACCAGGTTTAGGAGTCATAATCTGCCATTAACAAAGTCAAACTGGGTAGGGTCCAATGTTTGATGGTTCCCAATGCCACTGTTAGTGAGTTCCATGATGATGCACTCCATAGCCTTGCAGACCAGGCTAGTCAGGCTTATAGGGCAATAGTTCCCGGGATCCATTGTGACTCCACCTTTGTGGAGCAGGATAATTGTTGCTATGCACCACTCTATGGGTACATAGCCTGTGGAGAGGCTGAATTTGAACAGTGTGTTTAGGTGAGGGTTTAGTTCATTTTGGAGCTGTTGTATGACACACCCTGGGACACCGTCCAGTCCCATTGAAGTTGTGTTTTTGGATTTGGATAAGGATGTTTTAACCTGTGTGTCAGTGATTACAAGGGGTCTACATTCTTCTGGTATAGTTATGGGCCATTTAGTGGGTGAAGTTTGCACTAAACCTGTCTGCCAGAATGTTGGCAATATCAGTCAGTTCAGTGTATTTTGTGCCATTCTACACTAACTCTGAGCAGATCTGAGAGTTTCCACTTAGGTTCTTGACATAGCTAAAGAACACTTTGTGGTTATCTTTGGAGTCCTTGGCAATTTTTCTTTTGAAGCTAGCCTTGGATGATTTTATGAGGGATTGTACTTTTTTGCTGATACTGATCAGGGATGTCTTTCCTTCTTGGGATTTTACTCTTTTCTGTACTAGTTTCCTCCTTCTATTGTACAGCTTGTTTATGGCAGAGGTCCACCAGACTGGTTTCCTTTTCTTGGAGGAGTGGGTCTTGGTTTTGCTTGGGATAGCACGATCCATGCATTCTTGCAGGTGCTCATAGAGTGCCTTTGCAAGGGACTCAGCAGCTTGGACACCATTGTCCTTTAGCATGGGGGCTGTGATCCTTTCCACCTCAGTCTTAAGTAACGTGAAGTTTGCCTTTGAAAAGTTTTTCACAGTGATTTTTTTTATTGGGGGTGGGGGCGGAATGTGGATATCCAGAGTGATTAGTCTATGGTCTGATCTAACCAGCGAGGGGTTGTCCTCTGGTGTGGAACACCGATCGCGCATGTTGGTGATGACCAGGTCCAATATGTTGTCACCTCTCGTGGGGGTGTTAACCAGTTGATCCAGGGCATTCGAGTTTATAAATTTTAGGAAGCGTTGGGCAAGGGAGTTAGTACTTGAGTAGTTTTCCCAGTTAATGTTTGGGTAACTGAAATCACCCAATATTAGGGCATTTGGTAGGACCTTCATATTTTCCAGTGTCACCAGAAACGCGGAATGGGGTTCTGGGTCATGGTGGGTGATCTGTAGTAAGCTACAATTTGAATTACAGTTTTGCCCTTTGTTAGTTGCGCATTGATGATCTCTGAGGTATCATGCTGCGCCACTAACCTGGAGGTGTGGGTATCCTTGATGAATATGGATACACCCCCGCCTTTTGTGTTTTGGTCTGGGTTCTGTGGCCAAAAAGTACGGTATGAGTTATAGCCTGGTAGTGCCGGGGTGCTCTCTGGAGCCTTAAACCAGGTTTCTGTTACTGCACAGATATCGATGCTCTCCATACTGAGGAGTGCCTTGAGTGCATGCATTTTGAGGTTTCTGGCACTGAGTAGCATTATCCTCAGTTTTTGGTTACTTGTGCTGTTTATGGTGGTGGGTTTGTCTTTTGAGTCTTGCCTAAAAAAGGGCACTATGGTGGCGCAAAAGCTTTGGCCAGTATTCGAAAGCCTAAGGGTGACAGGTGCAAGCCATCTCTTGCAAAGCAACGTGGCTTGTCGAGCATGTCATCCCAGGTGGACAGATATTGGATCCCCTTTAAATGACACCAGAAACTTAGCCAATTGTTGAAATTGATCATTTTTTCTTTATACTGTGGCATCATTTTTGGTGAGGGCAGGATGCTACTCAGGGTCAAGGTCATACCGGCCTGGGCTACGTGATCAGAGAGCTCTTCCATGTCTCTTTTCATGTAGTCCAGGGAGGTACATCTCAGGTCATTCACACCAACATGGACAATGACAGAGTCATATTTGTACTTGTTCTGGAGCGACCTGATTGCGTGTGTTATGTGGCGGATCCTGGCACCTGACAGGCAGCTAGCTGTAACATTCTCCTTGTTCAGCCTAGTTAGTGGATCATCAATGTGCCTGGCTACAGAGTCGCCTATTACTAGTGTGTCGGGTATGTTATTTTGCCTTTTAATGTGAAAAAGTCCAAAGTGATGTACAATTATTAAGTTACATTGTTTTATTCATATGATTGTATATTACTTGGTCAGTACTGTAAGCTGTCATTTGTAAATGGGAAAATCATTACAGCAGTAGTGGAAATAATGATTGGTCAGTGAGAAATCATTTAATTTGGTATCATTTAGTGATTGTGCCTAATTGGTAGAAATGCAATGATTTAATTTAGAAGTACTGATGTGGCAAGAATGTTGTGTTGGCTCAAGATGTGTCATTATAGTGAAATTCCTGTGTATCTGATGAATAAGAATTGACAGTATTATGTTTACAAGAAAGTGGTATGGGCCAATGAAAGGGATGAGTCTATTAAAGAAACTGCTTTACGTGCTATTGTCAATGTATTTATGTCAGTGCAAACATTACTTAAGCACAATTTTACTTCGCTGGACTCTGCATGTGGATATAATTATGGGAGTGGGGTCATACAACTTTGGTTCTGAGGAAGGCAGGCATGCTTTCTCTGTTGTGTGCATTGTTGTGTTGTTTGACTGATACGTTTTATGTGTACAAGTGTGTGTACTCTTGTGTGATAGCTGGAGGTGAGCCAGTTTCAGGTATATCATAAAGGACAGACAGACAGGGAAAAGAGGGTTAAAGTTAGAACCACATTTATCAGCCATTACACTCACTATATCTCCATCCTTAGTGTAGAATTGCTCAGAATCAGATCAGTGCACTGCTGTGCTGTGCTTTTGAGAGGTAACATTGCTCAGAAGCCGGGATACAAATGGAGAGATGGTAAGTTAGCAAGCAAAAGAGAGTAGTATTGCTGGAACTGAATTCATCCTCAAGTCTTGGTGAGTACATTCATGAGGTGGACCCTGTTTTTCAAAATCTCACCAAGATGACACTGATATATAGACTGCATTTTACATAGCATATATCACAGACAGAGGTAGGTTAAAGAATAAAAAAGACAGCTGGGTGCACAAGACCCAAGATAAAAAGAGCACCCAATCCTGGTAGACGCACTAGTACCAGGACTGGAAAAAATGACAATGTAGAATCCTCAAGACATGGAAACATTCCTACAATGGGGTTAGGCCAGGCTCAGGGGGAGGATGCCCCCCTGTTTTAGAAGAAAGTATCAGTCCACAAAAATCACAAAAACTGATAGGCCAAAAAACAGCAATAAAGATGATAGACTGGACTATTGAGAATAAGAAAGAAATTATGTATTGTTACTATTATGCAAGAAGCCTATAATTTCCAGACAGAATATATACAAAAATATTAAGAGAGAAATTGGAGGAAAGAAAAATACTTCCACAAGAAAAACTGTCAAAGGCTTCAAATAAAAATTTATGTTCTTTAATACAACAGATTTATGAAAAACATTATATAGACCAAGAAACCTTGAGCCGTTTGGAAAAAGAAGTGACTGAGCAAGTGCAAAAGTATAAAGAATGAAATCCAGAGGTTTTTGAAAGGTATATAAAAAAAGACATGTACATGGGAAAGTAAGAGAGTTCTAATATGGTGCAATATTTATGCAAAGTGAAAGCCAAATTAATCAATACAAAAAAGGCAGCCCCAAAGATATTTGAAGAGTAATACAGGCAAAGGCATCCAGATATGGAAAATTTCACAATAAAAAATAAGATCACAAAGAGGGAATGTAGAACAGAAAATTAGTAAAGCAGAAGTTAAAAAATTAGAAGCTGAAGTTATGGAATACTTACAAAGTGAAGGATTTAGTGTAAAAAGTCAGCACAGGTTATATCACAGCATGATGGAACGAGTACCCAAATTAAGGAGAAACAGGAGGAGCAGGAGACATCTGAAGAAGAAATATGGACTCGCGAAAGAAGGAGAGATTTAATATGATGTAATATCTATGCAAAGGAGAAAGCAAAACTAATTAATACAAAATACCAGCACCAAAGATATTTGAAAAGAAATACAAGCAAAAGCATCTAGACATGGAAAATTTTACAATATAAAAAATAAAAAAGAATCAAAGTAGAAAAGAAGATTAGTACTGGAGTAGTTAAAGAAATAGAAACTGAGGTTGTGGATGACCTGCAAAGTGAAGGATTTAGTGCATAGCTCTCAAATGTGCAGATTTTTGCAGAATGTGCAGATTTTCGCCTCATATTTTTGGTCCATTTTTCATAAAATTGTGGTTTTCTGGAAAATCATTGGCAATTCATTAAAGATTGAAGTCAGAAAATAATGACAGACATTTGAGTTTCGGACTTCATACCTTTCAGAAAATGCATGCTAATGCAAAACTTCTTATTATATCAGCTTTCTAAATTTGTAGGAGCAATATTTAAAAATTGCCTCTACCCCCCCCCCCCACATTACTTATGGCTGTGTCCATATTTCTTGCTCTAAGAAGTTGAGAGGTATGATTCAGTGTCGAAAATATAACTCAGATAATATCACAGCAGGATAGAGCAAAGGATTCCCAAACTGAGGAGAAACCAGTGGAGTAGGAAACATCTGATCAGTTGCCATATGAAGATACTTTGGCGCCTTCCACAGGAAGCCAGTAAAAATGTTCAGTTGGAGTTGCTCAGCAAGGGAAGAAAGAGGAAACTGTGACAACTCTGACCCAGACAATGTTGTGGAGTGATAGGTCAGTGAGTTCCCATATGAAAGAGCAATGGATGACACAGGATGAAACTGATGAGAATGTGGCACAGGAAGATGATCCAGAATTTTCTGTAGAACGTCTGCAGGAAATAGAGAACAAAGAATGTGCTGTCAGCTTAGATGAACATGATCTAAGAGAAGAGTTGCTTAATTTAAAAGAAATGGACAGACATATTAAGATCAATGAAAGAAATAGACTAAAAATCCAAAAACTTATAAGTTTGATAAAACAAACGAACACAGTAAATAGGACTGTCCATAGAGATTCATGTGATATAACAGAATAGGATATATTACTCTCAGCTAAATTAATAACAGATAAAGTTTTACCAGAAAAATATGGTGTAGTGAGGGAAAAGAAGGAGAGAAATTGAATGCCATCATGGAAGCATTAAATAGAGAAAACTATAAAGCAATTAAGACAAGAAGTGTCACTGTTAGAAGAGTATAGATGAATGAACAGATCAACAAAAATACTCAGTAATATAGACGTGATAAAGGCAATGTGCAGTATCAGAACAGATCGGGATCTATCGTGTACCATCACAAATAATAAACTTAAGATATCAGCACAAGACAAAAAACTTAGAAGATATGGATATAAATATAAAGGAAAAGTACAAAATAATATTATTGATGACCCAAAAAAGTTTTATAGAGAACTGGGAAACAAGGTAAAAGGAACTGAACTCCACCAAAAAAAAAAGCAATAGAAACATTTTGGAGAAATATCTATGAAGATCTTGTGGAACATAACAAAGATGCTAAATGGATAGAAGAAGTAAAAGAAAGAATAAGAAGTTCAAATGTACAGGGTATGAAATGGGTTGAAGTAACAGCCAGAGAGATTGAAACAAAGTTAGGAAAAGAGCCTATTTGGAAAACCTATGGTCCAGATGCAGTACCTAACTTCTGGTTAAAAGCATTAACATCTTTGCACGAAGACTTAGCCATGAGTAAGAACTACTTATATGCACACCCCGAACAGACAGCATCCTGGTTAACAACAGGAAAAACAATACTCCTACTTAAGTGTGAACCTGCAAGCTATCCTAAAAATTATAGATCAATTACTTGCCTTCTGATGCCATATAAACTATACACTGGAATTGATCCCAACAGAGTTTATAGTCAGTTAGAAGAAAACTCAATCATGGCAATGGAACAAAAGGGTAATAAAAGAAAGTCATATGGAACAAAGGATCATTTGCTGTTAAATAAAGACATAATGGAAAACTGTAAAAAAGGGGGAAATCTAAATATGGCATGGATAGACTACTAAAAAGCATTTGACAGTATCCCACATTCATGGATAAAAGAATGCTTAAAAATGTATAAGATACACCCTACACTGATTGATTACCATGACCATGAAACAGTGGTAAATCACTGCAGTTACCCCATGATAAAGGAAAAATTATTATTCCAGGGATAAAAATTTAAAGGGGGGTATTCCAAGGTGACTGTCTGTCACCACTGCTCTTTTGTCTTGCATTTAACCCAATAAGCTGTCTACTCAACAGATTAGGTCTTGGTTACAATCTGGCTCCCAGAACGCAGTGTAAAGATTTCTCATCTTCTTTTTGTAGATGATTTAAAACTGCATAGTTCATCAGATGTGGGACATAAAGCACAACTGCAAGTGGTCAGAACTTTTTCAGATGATATAAGAATGTCATTTGGACTTGATAAATGTGCAAAAGCAACATTTAAAGCAGGAAAGCTTCAGCATGAAGAAAACATCAGTTTGGGACAAGAATGTGATATAAAAGAACTTGAGCAAGTAGTAGTGTATAAATATTTGGGAAAGGATGAAGACAATAAAACATGAATGAATGCAAATAAAACTTAGTACTGAAAACAGCGTTGATGTCTAGGAGTAAAGTCCAAGGTATAAACAAATTTGCTCTTCCTGCTTTAGATAACAGTTTGGAGCAACTAACTGGCTCCAAAAGGTGTTGAATAGGTTGAATAGGATAACAAGAAGGATACTTCATGCTTATCAAATGATTTTTAAAAGTCACTGCATACCAACACTATATATTCCCCAAAGCAAGTATGGGCCTCCTCGA
This sequence comes from Protopterus annectens, assembly GCF_019279795.1. NCBI lineage: Eukaryota > Metazoa > Chordata > Ceratodontiformes > Protopteridae > Protopterus > Protopterus annectens. The sequence continues at coordinate 162,279,420 of NC_056728.1, read as the reverse complement.
ACTTGATTACATGTATAGACCTGCAATCATGGGACTGCATACATTTCTGCTGACCTCACAAAAAAACAAATGTAGAAAAAGTTTTGAAACATAAGGAAAATAAGTGTAAGATGACTTCTCTGCTTAGTTTAGTAGAAGCATATCAGCGTCAAGTGGGAATGGAAACCTGACACAAAGTAAAAAAAATCTGGCAGCAACTGAATGTGCCAAAATCAAAAGAAAGAATATATGGTGAAGGATCAGATGAGAAGGCAGGAAATGTGGATAATGAATAAATATGGTTGCAAGTATAGAAAATTCTTGGAAAAACCTCATGTTGATCCGGAACGGACACAGGAATGGTTAAGGAGAGGTGAATTCAAACCAAGAGATGATAGGTTAATATTGGCATCCCAAGATGGTGGACTAAGTACACATTAGTTTATAAAGTCCATTGAACATGTGAGAGAAACAGACAAATGTAGGTTTTGTAAAACAGAATTGGAAACAGTTGCACATCATTTTGCTGATTGTGACATACTAACTGCAGAAGGACTGTATACTGAAAGGCATAATAATGTGGCAAGACTGTTGCACTGGGTATTGTGCAAACATAATACTGAAGTAGCTAACAACATTGAAAACATGAGCCACAAAGCATCATAAAAATGATGAAGTTTATATCACATGGGATCATCCATTACCAACAAATCAAAAAAAACCCAGATATAATAATAAATGAAAAGAATACAAAAGAAGCATTGATCATTGAAATTGCTACACCCAGTGACTACCATGTCATACATACAGAGAGACACAAAGTCATAAAATACCAGGATATGCAGGTAGAAATGAGGGCAATGTGGAAGGAAGATACACAGACAGTTCCAATAGTAGCAGGAGCAATGAGTCTTATAAAAAAGAATTTACAATTATACCTAGATGTGTTACCAATGCATGCAACTCCATAACAACTGCAAAAGGAGTCATTACTGGGTACATTGCGGGTGCTGCGAAGAGCACTTCTGGCTGACATCAAAGATTGAAACAATGCTAGTTTCTTCTTCTTTCAGCTTTTTCCCGGTTAGGGGTCGCCACAGCGGATCACCTTGTCCACTCATAATTGGCAGTGGAGATTTACAGTTTCAAGTTGCCAGCCCGGCGCCCAACCTTCCACAGAAGGCACACACACACACACACACACACACACACACACACACACACACACTCACACCTAGGGCCAATTTAGAGTGTCCAATCCACCTGCAGCATGTCTTTGGGATGTGGGAGGAAACCGGAGCACCTGGAGGAAACCCACGCAACCACAGGGAGGACATGCAGACTCCACACAGAAGGCACCCCAGCCGAAGACTGAACCGGAGAACCTCTTGCTGTGAGGCAGCAATGCTAACCACTGCACCACTGTGACCACCCTGAAACAATACTAATTTCATGAACTTTAATCATGCTTTGACATAGGAATGGGATCCATTCCTTCACGGTACTGGAAACCCAAAAGAATTGCAGAAATTAAAACTAAAGGATAGTTTCCCTAGGACTCAGTGTGATAAAGTTACTGTGTCTTGCCTGATGGGTTCTATAATGTCAGACACTGGAGACAGCATAAAATTACTTTGCAGAAAACATTTGAGCTACAACATTATCATTATTGTTAGAAAAAAACAGCTATATAGGTAGAACCAACAAACATAATTCCACTGATGCAGTAATGGATTTAATTATCTTAAGTATGTCTGTGGGCTTTCAGTTCATTTCTGTGATATTTTTCCTGCCCCACGCTTTGCTGGTTAATTGAAAGTCCAAACTAGAACACTGACTAATACTATCAGGAAGAAATCACTAACTAATCTGTGAAAGTTCTCTTCTTATGGGAAGATTTTAATTCCCAAAGAATCTGTTTTTGTAAATACAATTTTTGCATCTTAGTAATTAGGGTAACAGTTTAGTAGGGATGACAATTACTATAGTAGTAAGATCTTTTTTTAGGCTTCACCCTTTTAGGGAAAGCAAGTACTCAAAAACTACTTTGAAATGTCTTTTGGTTGATTCTAGAAGCATGAATAATAAATTAATTGAGAAAATGGCAAGGATTGCTGGGGGAAACCATGATGTCATATTCATCAGTGAAACATGGCTCAGTAAGAGCTATGTGGTGTGGAATGTTACACCTCTTAAAGCCTGCACACATCCTTGCATTCCAGAGTATCTTTTAAAATCAACTTAAAAAGCTTAAAATAATCAAGGCTTTTCCACTCTGGGACATTATAGATTAACAACCTTAGTGTTATTTTATTAATAAGTCCTTACACTTTCTAATGCAGCTGTAAGCCACTAAGTTAAAAAATCCAACCCAAGGAAGGTCTGGATGCCTTAAGGAGCTATGGGTATTAACTGGAAGTATGCAAAAAAGGCACTATATGCTTGAATAAGTTAAGAAATAAACACATTTCTTTCACAGGTTATAAAGTCCATCATGTGTACTGAGCAATCAGTTGGGGGAATGTTTCAATTTTTGTGTCAGTTAAATTTATATCAGGCATCACTGAAACTGGTTTCTTTCAGGATCATCTCAGGTAAAACTAACTGGAACGTGACATGTTTATAGACCTCCAAATAGCTGGATGACAAGTTAGGCAAATATATAAAATATATAAAACATATAGAATATACAGATAAAAATATATAAAATATATGGGTCTACTTTGTTTCGTTGAATCTCATTTCACCCCGACCACTTCGCTGAAATCTCAAATTACTGAATCTCATTTCACCGAAATGCAGTTAGTATATATGGCACTGTGTAGAGTACTGTAAGGCAAGTAAAAGGTATATGCCCTTTTCCCCACCGTAGTGCAATCCTAGAGTTACTGTATATAGTTAGGGGGGGTGAGGGGCACAGACTCCTGCATTGGGGGGTGTAGCCCCCCACCTTGTTTTATACTCTATTGTACCAAAAGCTTCAAAACAATAAATTTTAAACAATAGACATGCATAGTTACAACACCAGTGACTAACTTTCTTCAGAAGAGAATATGTACTCTAAGTGGGGAGCTACACCCCCCAATGTGTGGGGCTGTGCCCCCCCCACCCCCAACTATATATACTAACTCCTGGATTGCACTACAATGGGGAAAAGGACATATACCTTTTACTTGCCTTACCATACTCTACACAGTGCCATATATACTAAGTTCAGTCCAGCGAAATGAGATTCAGTGAAATGAGTTTTCAGTAGTTTATGTTTTTGGCGAAGTGGTCGGGATGAAATGAAATTCAGTAAAATGAGATTCAATGAAACAAAGTAGACCCTATATATATATATATATATATATATATATATATATATATAAACATATAAACTATATAAAAGAGTTGTTTTTTGAATAACTAGGATATCATTGCAGAAGATATTAATGGCCTGGACTGCTATGTACCATCCTCTAGATCAGAATTTATTAACAAGCTTATTGAGGATAACATCCAATGTAATTACCTGTATGTTGAAAAGGACGCTACCAGGGCTGATAAAATCCATGATGTTATTTGGCTCAGTAACAGGGCTTCATGCTTTGTACTGCCCCACTGACCCTGAGCTTGAGAAGTCAAATCACTTGTGTGGAAACTTTGTAGATCAGAATGCTTGTTTAACCAATTTAATTAGCTCTTATGAGCATATCAGTTCTGGACAATGGGCTTGAAGGTGCTGTTGCTTATCCGAACCTTGCCAAGACATTTAGTTCAGTCCCTCATGTCTTACTGCATACTACAGTTAAGCTGAAAATCAATACTTATGTAACCAGGTAAGTAGTCAAGTGTGTGTTGAACAGGAAATGTATAGTTAAAACCAAGGACTGTTAATCTGATTATAAAGGTATCAGGGAAGGTGTCCCACCAGGATCTGTCTTCATTCCCATGCTTTTTGCCTTTCTGATGCCCAAATGTGCAACCACCAAGAACATTTGAATCAGCAAATTCCCTGTTGATACCAAAGCTGATTTTATCGTTACCAGCATCAATGAATACCATACACTCCAAGACTACCATAACAGCATCCTTAAGTGGACTAGTTCTAAGGGCATGACGTTCTTTGCCAAAGTGTGCATGATGATGTATCTTTGCACTCGTAACTAAGTGTATTTCTATGTCCAAGCTAACCGCATACTATCTGTGGTTATTCAAATGTGGGACTTAGGGGGTCTTAGTGGGCTTGACTTTACTAATCACAAAGCTTTCATCAGAAATAATAACTTATCTGTCAACTCAACTCTATCTCGAATAACGAGGCCTTTAGAAAGCTAATAATAGGTTTAAGGATCATGTATTTGTTTGTTTGTTTCTGGGTCATCAATCAAGCAAACTCTTAAATGGTCTAACTAGGCTCAGAGTTTTAATACCATGTTATTTATCTGGAATCTAAATACATTTTACTGCCAGCGTTATCAGTTCTAAACATTTGCTTTTATTACTGTGGTGGATTCCATCTTCTGTAATTTGTAATGAACATGCAGTTCAGTGATGCATAGCATCTTTTATTAATTTAACATAAGCTAGGCAGCAACATCCTGTCACCCTGTTTTTCTCAGATAACTGATTAAAATTCTTTTTTAATTACATCTGGTTAATAATTTAAAATGATTAATATTTGTTTTAATTACAAGCTATTAATAATTTAATTATATTGTATTATTTAAAGAAGTTTAATGCAGAAACTGAAGTTCTGTGTGTCTTGCTGGAGTCTACCTGAAGTTTTTGCATTATGCTGAATATAATACTAAAATTTATGGAAATGTATATGTAAATCATAGCAGCAGTGTTGAAGAAAATGATGTGCCCACTGGATACTTTGAGTGCATTACTGAATAACCTATTCAGCTATGCTTTATGTTAATGGAGATAGGAACAGGAATATAAAGCAAAGTGCCTCATTTGTTCATTGTAAATATTATACCAACTATAGTACCCTTCTCTATAAAAGAAAAACAGCACTGCATGTTTTAGCAGTCAGAAATGTTAGGATGTGGTACTACTGGGTTTACCAATGAATGGTATAGTTAAGTATTGACAGTGAAATCCAAGTAACAAAATAAAGATAGCCATGAGTAAACTAGCATTATTCAAATTTGAAAATTGCTGTAGTATGACATCACTTCCATCTAACTTTTTTAATGTGAGTTTTTAGGGGCGGATAAGCAGTACACTGCTCATGCATAACCATGTGCATATGACATTTATACAATGTACATGTTTGTTTCATATCTGTTTCTAGTAATCCTGGAGGTCTCTGATGATGACCTTAGCAAATGTAGTGTCGAGCATGGAATCGCCCTCTCTTTCCTTTATGTACGTAAGCATTACTCTGTGCAGTTTGGCTAGAATAAATATCTTATCGATTATTTAATTTCTTGTTAGCCAAGTGTGTATTTCAGGGATCCTGTTCAGCCATGACTTGGATCAACACATACAGTTTTTTATTTATTTTATTTATTTAATATTTGTTAACCAGGAAAGTCAGACTTGGAACGAAGCCAATTTTCAGCAGAGGCCCAGAGAGAAATGCTCCAGATGCATGTCTTTGTAACCTGGGAGGAAACCAGAGCATCTGGAGGAAACCCACATGAATGCAGGAAGGACATGCAGACTCCACACAGAAGGAATCACAGCCAAGAATCGAAGCGGATAACCTCTTGCTGCTAGGTGACAGCGCTACTGCTGCACCACTGCACCATTTATACCAGTTTTAGCTCAGAAAATCTGAAAGAGTTGATATGATTAAGAGGCAGCATATTTTAAACAACAGTGACAAAGCATTGAAAAACAAGTTTAATACTGCATAAGCATAAATTCTGACTGTTCATTCATAAAGTAATCACTGCTCCAAACCAGGAAATAATTGTAGTAGTAAAGGTATCGATTCAAACAATTTTATGTGTAAACAAAGTAGTACACAAGAAATATAAGAAAATTATTACTCCATTGTAAAGGTAATAATTCAAATCAAACCTGTGCAGTTTAAGATAGTGTAAGCATAAAGCAGTAATTCCCATTTATCCATTGTCTCTGAAGCATTGATATTCTGTGGTGTAGGTAAGGGGGGTACTAGGTCTGATTTAAAATATAAATAGCTGGTTTTCTTCCAGATGTTTGACAGTTAGTTTCAAATGAATGGGACTATTTTAGTAAAGGATCATTCAATGGTAACAAGTACAAGCTACAGTTTTCTGATGGACATTTGTGCACAAGGGGGGCATCAGGGGAGAAAAGCAGAAATGCAAGATATGTAATTATTATTTCTTCAATCTGAAACGTATCCACTCATATATCTGTCTATATGTATATATATATATATGGGTCTACTTCAGTAGACCGAAATCCCACTTACCCAACTTTTGAAGTAAAGAGACGACAAAGCTGAAAAACCATAATACCGACATCCCAGAACACTGACATTTTACTCCAGGTAAGTAACTGTTTGGCCACCATGGTGAACTTTGCTCCTTACCAATGTGGTAGTGCAATATCTGAATTGGTATATTTAGTTTGGGGGGTATGGGGGGGTCACGGCCCTCTACATGGCTGGGTTTAGTTTCCCTTGGTTTTAGTCTGTTTTATTAGGTTGGCCAAAAGGTTACTTACTTGAAGTGAAATGTCGTTGTTCCAGTCAGTCGTTTTTTGACTTGTCGGGTTTCTTGTTTCGGGTTTGTAAAATAGACCCATAGATATATATATATATATATATATATATATATATATATATATATATATATACATACTACAGAGGGATTAAATTGATCAGTAGTGGAAGCTAGATTAAGAATTATTCCCGGCTCCTGTAAGTCTCCTCTTCAGTTTTTTCCTTGAAACTAGTCTAACTCTCAACCTAAGCACTCAAAAAGCATCTTACAGCCCAGCACTTGGTCAGACCTAATAGCAAGCACTAATATTCCCTGACACCGATTGCCCAGCAGGGCAAGGCTATTTATTCACCCCTCAACAACCAAGCGACTAAGCAGCTCACCCTACTATTCAGGCATGACCAAAGGGCAACTTCAGGTGCACTCTCCAGTCCAGCTAATGAATCTGGGTATCCTGGGGCAATGTTACAACTGCCTCATGTACACAAGACAACCCTCTCCTCCTACCACAAAACACTAACATATGCGAAAGATGTAATTATACAGCCAAACTGGAAGCTAAGCTGTCTCCACCCAAGACTGGAACAGACAGTCAAGTGGAGAAGGTTAACACTTGCACCACAACTCCTGCTGCACACAGACCTACTAAAACAGCACTGTCAAAAAATACACATAAATTCACAAAATCATACTCGGAGACTCTAAATAAAAACCTGCAAAAGCATCAGAGACATCCAAAGCAGACACCCAAACAACCTGCACTTCCTGTCACAAACCAGACAACACATAAAACACAAAATCAGTGTGCGGCACAATCACAGCCCTTAAGGCAAAATAACATACCTAATAAACTGACGTCCCATTCACTAGGCTGGACAAGCAGAAGGTTACTGTTAGCTGCCTGTTGGGATCCAGAATCCGCCACATAACACAAGCACTCAGGTCACTCCAGAACAAGTACAAATATGACTGTCATTGTTCATGTTGGTGTGAATGACCTGAGACATACCTCCCTGGACTACATGAAAAGAGACATGGAAGAGCTCTCTGATCATGTAGCCCAGGCTGGTATGACCCTGACCCTGAGTAGCATCCTGCCCTCACTAAGAATTAGCTAAGCTTCTGGTGTGATTCAAAGGGGATCCAGTGTCTGTCAGCCTGGGAAGACAAGCTCGACAAGCCGCGTTGCTTCACAAGAGACGGCTTGCACCTGTCACCACTAGGCTTTTGAATACTGGCCAAGGCTCTTGCTGCCCCCATAGTGCCTTTTTTCGGCAAGGCTCAAAAGTCAAACCCACTTCCGTAAACAGCACAATGAACAGAAAACTGAGGGTTATGCTACTCAACGCCAAGAGTTTAAATCTCAAAATGCACACACTCGAAGCACTCCTCAGTATGGAGAACATCAACATCTGTGCAGTAACTGAAACCTGGTTCAAGGCTCCAGAGAGCACCCCAGCACTACCGAGCTACAACTCATACCACACGTTTCGGCCACGGAACACGGACCGAAACACAAAAAGGAGGGAGTGTATCCATATTCATCAAGGATATCTACACCTCCAGGTTAGTGACACAGCATGATACCTCTGAGATCATCCATGTGCAACTAACATTGGGCAAATCTGCAATGCAAATTGTGGCCTGCTACAGATCACCCTCCATGACACAGGACCACCACTCCACCTTTCTGGAGACACTGGAAAACATGAAGGTCCTACCAAACACCCTGATATTGGGCGATTTCAATTACCCTACCATTCACTGGGAAAACTACTCAAATACAAATTTCCAGGCCCAGCGCTTCCTGGAATTCATCAACTCAAACACCCTGGATCAGCTGGTAAACTTCCCTACCAGAGGTGAAAACATATTGGACCTGGTCATCACCAACATGACTGACAGGTGTTCCACATCGGCGGTCAACCTGTCACTGGTCAGATCAGACCATAAACTAATCACTCTGGATGTCCTCACCCCACCAACACCCCCAGCTAAGGAAATCACAGTAAAAATCTTTTCTAAAGCAAACTTCACCTTACTTAAGACAGAGGTGGTAAGTTTCACAGCCCCCCACGCTAAAGGATAATGCTGCCCAAGATGCAGAAACCTTTACAAATGCACTCTATGAGCACCTGCAAGGATGCATGAATCGTGCCATCCCTAGCAAAACCAAGACTCACTCCTCTAAGAGAAGGAAACCAGTTTGTGGACCCCTGCAATAAACAGGCTATACAACAGAAGGAGGAAACTAGTTCAGGAAAAAAGCAAATCCCAAGAAGGAAAGACATTGCTGATCAGTATCAGAAAGAAACTGAGGTCCCTCATGAAATCATCCAAGGCTAACTTCGAAAGAAAAATAGCCAAGTATTCAAAAGATAACCACAAAGCCTTCTTTAGCTATGTTAAGAATCTAAGTGGCAACTCGCAGATATGCACTGAACTAGTGCAAAATAGCACAAAATATACTGAACCTACTGATATTGCCAACATCCTGGCAGATAGATTCAGTGCAAACTTCACCCATCTCTCACCTCCAAAAGGGCCCACAACAATACCTGAAAAGTGTAGTGTCCCAAAAATCACAGACGCACAGGTGAAAACAGCCCTTTCAAAAGCCAAAAACACAGCATCAATGGGACCAGATGGTGTCCCAGGCTGCGTCTTGTACGAACTACAGAACGAACTAACCCCCCACCTAAACATGCTGTTCAACCTCAGCCTCTCCACAGGCTACATGCCCATAGAATGGCACACAGCAATGGTTATTCTGCTCCACAAAGGAGGGGCCACAACTGACCCTGGTAACTATCGCCCCATAAGCCTGACTAGCCTGGTCTGCAAGGCTGTGGAGCGCATCATTATGGAACTCATTAACAAAGACATTGGGAACCTACAAACACTTGACTCGACCCAGTTTGGCTTTGTTAAGGGCAGATCATGCCTACTAAACCTGATTGACTTCTTTGAGACAGTCACCAAGGCCATAGACGAGGGAAAGGTGATTCACACAGCCTACCTTGACCTTCCCAAGGCTGTCAACAACATTCACCCACTCGGGTATTACAGAAAAACTCACCAGCCTGAACATAAACCCCTACGTCACAAGATGAGTTACCAACTGGCTTGCAGACAGAACTCACACGGTAAGAACAGCGGGCTCCAGGTCCAGCTCTAAACCAGTCACAAGTGGTGTCCCACAAGGCTTGGTCCTGGGACCCATACTGTTCGGCATATACCTCTCAGAAGTACAGGCAAACACAGGAGGACTATGGCTAACCAAGTTCGCCGATGACTGCAAACTGGGAGCCATAATTGACACTCCGGCTCACACGGACATCCTCCAAAAGGGCCTTACTGAGACGGACACCTGGTGTCAAAGTCATGGCCTCAAGCTAAATGCCAAACAATGCATAGTCGTCCCGTTTGGGAAAAACAAAACACCCACGAATTACCACATAGGTGGCAGCCTCCTTAATACAGAAGAGGTAATAAGAGATCTGGGGACACAGGTAGATAGTAATCTCTTCTTTGACAATCATATTGCCAAAGTAGTTAGGAAATCCTTCTATGTGGCCCATCTAATTGCTAAAGGGTTCGCATCTAGAAATAAAGAGGTTATTGTCTCCCTCTACTCATCACTCATTAGACCCATCATAGAGTACAATGCCCCATTTGGGATGTACCTCACAAGACACTTCCAGCAGCTGGAAAGACCACAAAAGTACCTCAGCAAGAGGATTACTGGTCTCAAACATATGTCCTATGCAGCCCGACTGAAAAAACTCAGGCTGTACTCAGTGGCATATCGCTTACTCAGAGGTGATCTCTGCCTGACTTACAAAGCCATGTCCAACTCAGAATTGATGGACATGTTCCACCTAAAGAAATCCAAGACACTGCGAGCCACGTGCTCTAGTGAGCTAAACCTCGCCACAACAATAAATAGAACATGCTGGAGGGATAGTTTCCTATCACAGAGACTCCCCATGCTTTGGAACAAAATTCCAAATTACATCAGGCAGAGCCCCTCACTAACACTCTTCAAGAGAAACCTTGACAAGTGGATGGGTAACAGAAAATACACCCCTGGGATCACTTCATTGGCTCTGCTTGACAGACGATCAGTTAATTAATCAATGGGGCAGCGAAAGCCGACACACTCTGGCTAGGCTTATAAACTTTGGAGAGATAGCCTAGTACCTACCTATGAACCTATAAGAAGGGACGTGATGATTATTGATCAGCAGTATGGTTTTATGCCGGGAAAAAGCACTACAGATGGGATGTTTGCTCTGAGAGTGTTGATGGAGAAGTACAGAGAAGGTCAGAAGGAGTTGCATTGTGTTTTTGTAGACTTAGAGAAAACATATGACAGGGTGCCTAGAGAGGAGTTGTGGTATTGTATGAGGAAGTCGGGAGTGTCAGAGAAGTATGTAAGAGTGGTACAGGATATGTATGAGGGTAGTGTGACAGCGGTGAGGTCTACGGTGGGAATGATGGATGCGTTTAAGGTGGAGGTGGGATTACATCAAGGATCAGTTCTAAGCCCTTTCTTGTTTGCAGTGGTGATGGAGAGGTTGACAGATGAGATCAGACAAGAGTCCCCGTGGACTATGATGTTTGCAGATGACATAATGATCTGTAGTGAGAGTAGGGAACAGGTGGAGAAGACCCTGGAGAGAGGGGGATATGCTCTAGAGAAAAGAGGAATGAAGGTCAGCAGGACTAAGACAGAATATATGTGTGTGAATGAGAGGGAGGATAGAGGAATGGTGAGGATGCAAGGAGTAGAGGTGGTGAAAGTGGATGAGCTTAAATACTTGGGATCAATAGTTCAGAGTAATGGTAAGTGTGAAAGAGAGGTGAAGAAGAGAGTACAGGCAGGATGGAGTGGGTGGACAAGAGTGTCATGAGTGGTTTGTGATAGACGAGTACCAGTAAGAGTGGAAGGGAAGGTCTACAAGAGGGTAGTGAGACCAGCTATGTTATATGGGTTGGAGACAGTGGCATTGACAAAAAGGCAGGAGTTAGAGCTGGATGTGGCAGAGTTAAAGATGTTAAGATTTGCAATGGGTATGACAAGGCTGGACAGGATTAGGAATAAGTATATTACAGGGTCAGCCCAGGTTGGAAGGTTTGGAGATAAAGTCAGAGAGGCAAGATTACGTTGGTTTGGACATGTGCTGAGGAGGGATGCTGAGTATATTGGCAAAAAGATGCTAAGGATGAAACTACCAGGTAACAGGAAAAGAGGAAGGCCTAAGTTGGTGTGACAGAGCAAGATGCAGAGGACGGGAAGAAATGGAAACAGATGATCCACTGTGGTGACCCCTAACGGGAATAGCCAAAAGAAGATGATGATATATATCTAACTATATATATATATATATATATATATATATATATACTCACACACTGTGTGTGTGTGTGTGTGTGTGTGTGTGTGTGTGTGTGTGTGTGTGTGTGTGTCTATATATATATATATATATATATATATATATATATATATATATATATATATATATATCGATCGAGAAAAAGAGAGGCAGGTTTAGATATATACGGATAATGTGGTATACTAATGGTGAAAACTCCTCAAGTTCATAAATTAAACAGTTTAAGTGTAAAATCAGAAGTCAGTGGTGCATACTGTTTTCATACAGATAAGTGCAACAAGGTAAATAGAATTCTATAATGGCAAGCAAAGGGGAAAACATGCAAAATACCTTTTATTTATCAAACTCTCAGTCTGCTACACAAAGCAACTTTGAATTCCTTCCTTGAACATTTCCTTCTAGACAGGAATTAAATGTCCACCTCACATAGAGACTTCCAAGTAGCTCTGTTCTCGATTAATTTTGTTTTATAAAGATTTCCTAAGTCCCCAGTGTCACATGTCTCGTGTATTCAAATGAGACACTGAGGCATGGAATGTGTTCAAGTCATTTATTGTACATAAACACATTGGGAACCATAACTGAAACATATACTTCAAGCTTCATAAGCTTACTGACTGACTCATTACTTCAGACACACTCACATATGCATCTCCATTCAAGCTTACATTCACACTGACTGACTTCATAAAATGGCACTGATGTTGCACGTGCTCAGTAACTTATATGCACATGCTCTCTGACTACAGTGGCTAACTAGGTTCAATAGATACACTGATTTACATCTTTCCTCTTTAATTTTCTTTGACATGTGAAATCAGAGAACAAAGACATATTTAAGAGCTAGACATTATTTCAACACAATAAAACTGAGTTCAAGTCCAAGTCTCTGTGTATTTAGGATTTGGTCTGGAAATTCTACCCAGTCTGTTAACATAGAAATCCTGACTGGGTTTAGCAACAGGGACAGTTTCTGGGGATTCTTTCAAAACTGGAACATTAGGGTTTATATCAAAGTTGTTTGAAGGAAGCACACTGTCCTTTTGAATTCGAACCGTTGATGAGTCACTCTGGGAATTAGAGTCATTGACACAGGCAATCTGCTGCATCAGTGGTTCGTAGACAGGTAACACATCTTTGATTCCTTCTGAAATCCATTCCTTCAGATTGTTTGATGTAAGATCTCCATTCTTCACAAATGTTCTTCACGATGGTCATATTCTTTAGATGTTTGCATTCTCTCAACTTTTCCTTCTAGTAGGGTCTATATTATTTCAGCGACTGCTTAAAATAGCGAACGTTGTTCAATCAACCCAATATAGTCAAAATCCCTAAATTCCAAACACACGGAACAGCAATTGTTTTCCCAGGGAAAAAAATCACTGGGCTGGACTTTGCCATTTCCTCTACTGTAGTGCGATCCCGGAGTTGGTATATTTAAGTAGGGGTTTGTGGGGGGCACTGCCCCCCACATTGGGGGGGTGGGGGTGAACCCCCCCATCACCACTTCACTTTATTTTGTGTTTGGATTTTTTTTTTTTTTTACAGATCAGTGTTTTTTTTCCCTGGGAAAAAAAATCGTTGTTCCTTGTGTTTGAGATTTAGGGATTTCGACTTTATTGGGTCGATTAAACAGCGGTCGCTATTTTAAGCATTTGCTGAAATAATATAGACCCTTCTAGTAATGGTCTAAGGGATTTACTGGTCTTATCGTAGTACAACTTTTGTGACTGACATTTTCTCGAAAGTTGAGTCTTGACCACTTTATTGTTCTTTGCATTTGGTGCTAACAATTGCTTACTGATTGGAAGAGCTGCTCCTGTCTATCTGGACATTAATCTCTGAGCAGGTGAACCAAGCAAGTTGTCTCAAGGAATGTTTCGGAGATTGAGAAGTTAAGGAAAACATCAGTACCATCTTCTCCAAGTGCTTTGCACTCTGAACTGCATGTTCAGCTAACTCATTGGCTTTTGTATACTTAGGGCTACTGGTAATATGAACAAAGTCCCACAACTCAGCAAATTTCTTGAACTGCTGACTTTTAAACTGTGAGCCATTGTCAGACATGACTTTGTGCAGACTACCATGGACAGAAAAATGTCTCTTCAGTTTTGTAATGGCTGTGCTGGATGTCAAGTTAGGAAGTAGGTCGATTTCAAACCAATTTGAATAAGCGTCTACTAATACTAAGTAATATTGACCATTCCATTCGAAATTATATGCAGCAACCGTTGACCATGGTAATTCAGGAAATTGGAGTAGCTGAAGTAGTTCTTTTTGTTGATGTGGTTTGATGCTGTTGCAAACTGAACATGCTAGAATTTCCTTCTCTATATCTTTGGACATAGAAGGCCAGAATACAATGCCTGTTGCCCTTGTTTGGTTGAATCGTACCAGGAAAAAAATTGTTCCATGGAACTTTGAAAGACTTCACTGGTAGAACTGATTCCAAATGGCATTCTTAAAAATCTGTATTTACCAAATGGTGTACTGAATGTAGTTAACAATGAAGATTTCCAATTTAGCAAAATTTGCCAAAAAGAGATTTTTGCATCTAAGACTGAAAAAACAGTGGAATTTGGCATGAGAGCGGCTACTTCTTCTACTGTATGCATCAGATGATAAGGATGCTTAAGTGCTTTGTTTAAGTCTCTTGCATCAATGCATATTAGAATGTCATCTGAGCTTTTCTTATGAGCTATGACCATGGAGGGTACCCATTCAGTCGGTTCTTCTGCTGGAGTAAGGACAACAAAATTCACCATTTTTTCTAGCTCTGTTTTTACCTCACTGTGAATTACTACTGGAATCCTGCATGCTGGTCTAACATCTGAACTTACTTCATGGCTTAACTTCATGGAATTTTTTTTGACTGCAAGTTTACCAAGCTCATCTTTGAAAATATCAGCATATTCACTAAAAATACTCTGTGTAAAACTATCGTTGTTATTGAGACGTATGTGGTGGACCTCTTTCTTAAATGAAATCAGTCCCATTCTTGTACTGTCTTTGCGGCCTAACAATGACTGCACATGTCTTTTAATTACGTAAACTGCAAGTCATTCCTGTTTCCAGTAAAATGGCATGAAAGAACTACTGTGTCATCAGTCTGGATCTCTTCACCACCATAATCAACTAATTTTATACACTTTGCTGAATCAAGTTTCTCACCAGCTTTTACTTTAGCAAACATTTGTGCTGATATAACATTGCAGTTACATCCAGCATCTACTTTAAGCTCTGCAGGTTTACCATTAATTTGTACAGTACAAAATATTTCAGTCTTTGCTGACAACTGATAGTTTACTGTATTAACTGTTTCATCGAATACAGACACCATCAACATAGAAAGTTTGCTCATAGCTCTCAGAGTTTGCTACATAGGATCATAGGAAGTTACTGATTATTGGATATGAGGCCCTTAGAAGCCTAGCCAAGAATTTAGCCCATGTTCTGACAAGTCAGCACCCAATGCCCCTGTCCAGCTTGGCTACAGGTGGAATCCCAGTGGTGTATTTTCTGTTCCCCATCCAGTTATCCAGGTTGCATTTAAAAAGGGTTAATGAGGTACTCTGCTTGACTTGGAGAGGGAGTGTATTCCACAGAAGGGGGAGTCTATGGGACACAAATATGTCCTGCCAGCAAGTCCTATTGATGTCACAGATCAGGATGAAGGTCACTTATGTGGGTTACTCGAGTGGAGCTTGACTTGCGTATATGCAGCAGTCCCATCAAGGTAGGGTCTGAGATTGTTTTGTATTCCAGACAGTGGTCACCTCTGAAGAGTATGTATGAGACTGAGTAGAGGGACAGGGCTTTTAGCCTATCTGTGTAGGGTAGATGTTTGAGGCCCTAGATTCTCCTGGTGACAGACTTCTGTGGCCTTTCCAGCTGCTGCATGTACTTTGTGAGGTACATGCTGAAAGAGGAATTGTACTCAATAATGGGTTTTATAAGGGAAGACTACAGGGATGTTATAACCTCCTTTTCCTTGGGTGAGATACCCTTACTAATGAGGTGGGCCATGTAGAAAGCTTTCCGTACAACAGAGGCAATATGGTGGTCAAAAGTCACTTTGCTATCAAGCTGGGTGCCCAAGTCCCTCAGTCTCTATCTGACCTACTTGCTTCTTCTGATGCTCTCTTAACATAGCATAAGTCTGCAGCACTTCAGACTTGTAAAGCCTTTTGAAATGATTCCAGGTTGGTAATGTATGCTGCAACAATTTCACCAGGCTTCTGATTTCTTGTGTAAAATTTGTTCCATTCCATTGTAATATTCATTTGAGGGTTACTCATTTCTCTAAATTTACATTTTAAGCACTCAGGGTCTTCCCACATTTCAGCCTGTATCACAATGTGGTGGTTCTTCCCCTCTGCTGCATACACAGCAGGTGCACACACAAATAAACATTCTCACTCAATGGCCTGTATATGTGTTTTTATCAGAAAAAGCAGCCTGTATGAAAATATCTTATTCTTGCTCAAACACTAATTCTCAACAATATTATTATCAAACAATAGAGGTTTAGGTCTGCAAAATCCCTCTGCTATAGTAACAAATTTATTTTAAACATAAGTATTGACCCGGTATTTGCAATTATGCCCAAATGCACATCAATCTCTTGAAAAATGCTTTATTTTAACACCACGAATACTTCGAACACTTAGAAAAATCTTAGTTACTGCAAAAAAGTCATACATTGTGAAAAAATTCAGACATTATAGCCTTTTAAACATTTTAGGCACATTGGATATTATTTAAACACTTTAATCAATATGTTACTATTTGGGGCATTTTGAATATCTTGGAAATTATTCTGAACACTTTGAATGCTATGCCACATGTTTGGTGACTGAAAATCATTTAAAATGAATTTAAATTTGTTCGAATAACCGCTGACCTGCTTGCGAGTTCGCTCCTGTATATTACTCCACTTCTAACTGCATGCCTCATGGTTTGCAAAATTCTTCAGATCTCATTCTGACCCCATGTTGCATGTCTCATGTATTCAAATGAGACACTGAGTCACAGAATGCGTTCAAGTCATTTATTGTACATAAACACATCAGGAGCTGTAACTGAAACCTTCTTTGAACTTCATAAGCTTACTGACTGACTCATTACTTCAAACACACTCGTGCCTCTGTATTCAAGCTAGCACTCACACTGACTACACAAAATGGCACTGATCTTGCACATGCTCAGTAACTTATATGCACTTGCTTTCTGACTACAGTGGCTGACTAGGTTCAATATACACACTGATCTACACCCAGCATAGTACCCAGAACCAATATTCCAGACACATGATATTACCCCTAGACAAGAGACCAGCTTTATTTTGAATTGTCAGGGTTTTATAGTCTCATTGTTTTATATCTCCTAATTGCATAACTGGTTCTACCAAAATAACTGTGTAGAAATCCTATCCATCTAATGCACATGATTCATGACTATTTAAAGTAATAGTTCTACTCACAAACTTTAAACACAATATTTGTCACATTTCAAATTAACAGTTTTATTTTTAACATTTCTGCACACTGCTTACATTACTTTATATCATTGTGAGATACCTTTCTGGTGAAAACTACCACACTATTATAAAACACACACACACACACACACACACACACACACACAAAACTAAATTGTGGCACGTTGGAATACTCTTAATATAAGGTACAGTAATGTCAATGTTAGTACATATGTAAGTAGCATGCCTCATGTCCAGGCTAGGTTCAGAATAGGTAGAATCCTATCTTTATATTGTATTACATCCAGTTTTGATATTCTCTCTTACATATTATCTTCACAGTTTCTTGTTTTAACTTCTGAGACAATGCAGTCAAAGGTCTTACATATCAGTCCTGCAGCAAGACAGTAGTTCTTTGCAGATATTTAATAGCTTGGTTGACAGTGGTGCACACAACTGTAAGAATCCAGGTAGCATTTTTCTAATGTCAGACTGCTGCTTGGGAGTGGGACATGAATCTGCAGATATTGCCTGCACTTATTAAGAAAACTGGTAGTGCTTTTGGAGGCATTTAGTGCTATAATTAGAAGCATATAGTCTAGCCTGTGGAGTAAAACCACACTTCAGGGGATCTGCTGCATACACAGGTGGGCATGTTTGAAATCCTGAAGCAGTCCTTTAATTGGTATAAGATTCTATCTACAAGGACCAGCCTAAAGACAGGTTAGCATCAAATCCAACGTCCTTCTGGGATTTTGAACGACTATAACATAGATGAGCGGATCTTGCTAGTTCATGGCTTATGCATTATAAAGCAATGTGAAGTGCTGACAAGCATGCTAGAGGTCTAGTACTGACTGAGAGCTTGTTATCATGTATCAGATTCCTCATATTCAGAAAATCATCCTAAAACTTGGACTGGTGATGCTACCTCTTTCTGCCTGTCTGAAGAAAGGAGGACAATGTGGCTTATAATTAAGTAAAGAGAAAATGCTATTGTGAAAATAAGAGAGCCTTGCCAGATCCTTGTTTAGAAACAATCTCTGTTACTTCTAATATTGTTAGAGGTAACTGTGAAGGGTGTCTTGACAATTTCCAAACCTTTGTAGTGGTCTTTACAAACTTTAAGTTTTGTAGCTTGAGGAGTAATAGGGGATGGTCAGCAGATTGAAATGTTGAAGTTTATGGATAGGGACAACAGTAGGTTCACTTTTCTCTACATTTTTAAAATATAATTATTTAAAAAGTATATAGTTGTGAAAATGTATCTGTTTGAGTAACAATGCTAAGTTGTAATGATTGTAAATCAAATTTTGGAACTGTTTTGTTAGTGATCAAAAAAGAAGAGAAATCGCCTTGCAATTAAAAGAGATTTTTGGAACAGATGTTAGTACTGTGTTTTTAAATTGTGGAAAGAGACTGATCCTGTTGTGATAGGTATAGGTATGGGTGCTATAATGCTGTCATTGTTTGAAGTTTTTATTTATTTATGCATGTATCTATCTATCTATTACATGAATTTGTTGACTGGGAAAGTCTGATTGGGCGCAGAGTCCCCATTTCAGAGGAGGCAGAGGGAGAAAAGCTCCAAATGATACATGTTAGATAAAGATTTGTACATTGTATAGAAAAACAGTTTTTGCAAGACTAATGAATAATGTAGAAAAAAACAGCAATTTGTAAGTTTAATCATAGCCTAATGAATAAAGATGTTTCGTAAAAGTTTATACATGGTATAGAAAAGTCATTCATTACTATTTTGAGAAGTCTACATAGTAGTGGAGTCATTGCAGATAGTACAATAAGCACAGATAACAGATTGTTATTTTTAAAAAGGGAGATGCTGGGCATAATTCAATATACAGAAATAGATATCAGGGGAGCAGTATCATTTTATATATACAGATGTCAATTACAGTGGACCAGTAGCATTTTATATTCAGAGATATAAATTTCAGTGGATCAGTAGCATTGTGTATATACAGATATACATTTTAGTGGACCAGTAGTATTGTACATATACAAATATAAATTGCTGTGGACCAGTAGCAATGTACAGATACAGATACAAATTTCAGTGGAACAGTAGCAATGTACAGATACAGATACAAATTTCAGTGGAACAGTAGCGTTTTATATATACAGACATAAAAAATTCATTGGACCAGTAGCATTGTATACTTCAGTAAGCAGTTTCATAATAAAGATATAAAATAAATATAAAGTTGCAGAAAAGCAACACCCTTTTATGCTTTATATCTTATTTATTTTTTTGCTAGTCAGCAGCTGGTGTTGTAGACTAAAGACTTATCAAAGAGGGAGAAGGACTAGAAGTGATTGGAAGTGCGAAGAGTAAAGGAGATGGAAAGGAAACGATTCCATACTTAGGGGAATGTCACAAGGATGAAGTGAGATGGAAATTTATTTTGAGTTGGTAAGAGTACAGAGAAGAAGGGTTGTGAGAAAGACATTAGAGGGAATTGGCTGAAGGATAGGAAAAAGTGTGGAATTATGGTTTAGTCTAGGGGTACTTATCCTGCGTTAGTGCATTTGTGGCTTTTGCTTCAGTTTACAATGTTAGAGATGTCCTATTTTTAAAGAGGGCAGGTATGTTGCTCCATGCTTTGGAGATATAGTTTGAGAATCAACTGCCCCCAGTTGAATTGCTGGATTTTGTGACATAGAGGTACAGCATTTGGGCTGAGTGAAGGGGTCTGTTTGGTTTGTATGGCTGGATTAAAGTTAAGAGAGGTGGACAGTTTGTAGAGTTATAGATGAGGTTATGAGTAGCCACAAACTGGGAGTAAGATAGAAGTGGGGTACCTGAAATCAGTTTACTTCATAGGTTATTACTAGGCTAACTGCCTTTGTGTGCCATTTTAAGCCTAGACAATTACCCCATCTGAGAATCAAACCCTGCATCTTGTGTTTGTAAGGTAAACACCATTAACCATTATGCCACCCTCCCACTCCGTAGACAATAGTGGGATTTTTGTGGGTAATTTACTGCAAACATTGCTACTTTATGATGGTGTTGTTCAAGTTTTGAGAGCTGAGAGACTTGTAAGTTGGTTAAAATATGAGTTGTGTTGAGAAATGTTGGGAGCAGGCTAGGTATTTAATAGTTTGGTCAGTGACAACATTTTTATCTCTGTATAAGGAACCACATTTCTGGGAAGTTTTCTTTACTGTATGTTGGATGTGGTAGTCAAATTTTATACTATTATCAATGCAGATGCCAAAGATACAATTAAGAAAACTCACCAGAAACTTTAGTTCTGTTTGCTGAGAGACTATTAAAGGAGGGTTTCTTGGTTAAGAGGTGTTTTGGGGGTAATGAGAATGTTTGCTTTTTTGGGGTTAAGATAAAGTTGTAAGCCTGTTAACCAGGCTTCAATGGATGAGAATGGTTCATGTGTCATTTGTTTCAAGTCGTTCAGGTTTTGGATGCGATATATGAGAGTGGAACCATCAGCATACTAAATTATTGTGGCAGATTTTGAGACATCTAGAAGATAATTAATGACAACTTTGAAAAGAACAGGACAGTAATGAACCCTTGGGAGATATTTGTGGAGACCTGGAGGAAAGGGGAAAGTCTTTGTCATTTTACAGCCTGTGATCTGTTAGCAAATTAGCTGTCAAACCATGTGGCAGAGGAATTCATTAAATCCTAGCGTTGACAGTTTTTGTAGGAGGATGGGGTCTGAGACTGTGTCAAAGGCTTTGGAAAGCTCAAGAAAAAGGGAAGACACTAGCCTTCCTTCATTACTATGGGTATTTACATATTAGTAAAATATAGGAGGGTCTGGCTGGGTGAGGAAGCCATATTGGGATGAGAAGATGAGGTTATTTTTGACAAGGTTTTGGGAGTGTTGGGACTGAATGCATTTTTCAAGAATTTTATAATAGGATAAAGGGTCCAGGATATCAATGGACTGGTTGTTACTAAGTTTGGTGTTATTCTCTCCTTTATGTAGTAGTAGGATGTAACTTTTTCCATAGTGATGGGACGTGTGCTTCTGTGATAAAAGTAGTTTATGAGTATGGAAATGGCCTTGGTAGCCATTGTGTTGATATTTGGCAGGGGGATTGTCGGGTGCTAGGTTGGTGGGTTTTGGTTTTGAGACAAGACTTTTAGTGGCTGAGGTGGGAAATGATTGCAATGAGAAGAGGGCAGAGTCACAGGTGTTGCTGGGGATGGATGGGCTGGTGGGAGGGGTGTGGGATTTGATTAGGGATGTGACTGGATTTATGAAACGCATATCAAAGTGAGTGAAAGTGTTTTCTGTGTTGTTGGGCATAGTGGGTTCTCGTTAAGTGGTATGGGCTGTGTGATGACGTAAGGTAGTGACAGCTATGCCAGAGACAGTAGAGCAGTGCTTGTGTAACATATGCCAGAATAAGAGAACCACCGAATCAGGTGATGTCATTCTATAGCCAGTAATGAAATTATTTTAGATATTAGTGAGAGATATGATAGTGTCACTCAGAGCTCTGTCTTAGATTTGACAACAAAACCACTCACCCACTTCATCTTGCCTTGCTTTTGTAAGTAACTTAACTAGGGAACAGTAATTCTTCAGTTAGTTAGGAAATATAGTGAGATTCATTAAAAGTGTTGTGGCTGTCGTTAGCCAAGGGGCAGGTACAGCTTTTTACATGTTTTGTTCTGGGTAGAGGGGATGAAACTGTTTAGAATGTTAAGAAATGTACTGAAGAATTCTGTAACAGCTTCATCTTAAGGGAGATCCTTTAGATGTTGTGAGTTGCAAAGTTATAGGTTCTGGAAAAATGCTTCTTTTTGGAAGTGGGTGAGATTGTGTACTGCATTTAGGGGTTGTGGCAGCCGGTGCTTCATAATAAATGTTAAAGTGCTTTACCTTCATATTAGGTGTGATTTTTATACCTCAGGCAACTTCATTGTAGCTCCTTAAATGTATGGTAACAGCATTACTTTTAATTTTAAGTCACAAGTCTTCCTACAGTCTTAAAAGCGTTTTTCTTTTTGTGCCACACATTTCTTCCATACAGAAAACCACGAAGACTATATCTTAAATAAACCTAATGTAAAATGTAGTTTTCTCCCCCATAAACATCAGTTAAATCTTTCAGATGAAGAAAAAACAGTTTTTTGATTTTTATAAGTGTGGGGTTTGCAGATGCCTTTTCACCCCTGAACAATCTATAGGAGACTGTATAGAGGAAAAGGGCTTTACTGTGCTCTGCATAGGTCAGATTTGTTATGCCTTGTATTCTTTTTGTGAAGTACTTTGAGGATACTTTAGTTGCTGCATATGCTAGGACAGGTACATGCAAAAGGGAGCATTATACTCTATGATTGGTCTGATAATGGCGGAATGCAGTGGGATAATGACCTCTTTGGACCTTGATGCCCTGCTCTTACTTATAAGTTGCACAAAATAAAAGGATTTCCTCACCACTGTGGCCACATGATGGTCAAAGGGAAGGCTATTGTCTATGTGCGTACCCAGATCCTTGACCATTGGGTCGACTCTTAGGAGTGTATTATCAACATGGTAACTAGCTGGGATGACTGACTTCCCAAAGGATACAGTTAGGCATTTCTTAGCATTGAGTTTAAGACCTTGGATTTGTCACCATTTGTTAGTCAGAGATAGACCTTCTTGAAAAATGCTGCAGGGGAGTTGATGATATCCCCAGCTTGCAATCATCTGCAAACCTGGTCATCCATAAACCTTCAGCATTTTCCTCCATTTCAGAGAAATAGATGCCAAAAAGGAGTGGACCCATTACTGAGCTCTGGGGGACTCTGATAGTGACTGGCCTTTTGGTGGAGGCAACCTCACCCATTTTGACCTCCTGGATCCTATCAGAGAGCCAGTTGGCTATCCTCTGAGTGATGAAAGGGTTTATACCTAAATTAGTGAGATTGTCTATAAGCAATGAGTGGGGTATTGTATCAAAAGCCTTGGCCTGGACAAGGTAAGCTGTGTGCACAGTCTTACCTTCATCTAATGCTTTGGTGACCCTCTCAAAGAAGTCCACCAAGTTTAATAGGCATGACCTTCCTTTAACATAGCTGAACTGTGATGGGTACAGCATTTGAAGGTTACCTGTGTCCTTATTTATTATATCTATGATGAGTCTTTCCATGGCCTTACATATGAGTCTGGTAAGACTTATGCCCCTGTATTTACCTGGATCAGTGGTTGGACCTCCTTTGTGCAGGGGATTGACTGTAGTTATTTTCCATTCCTTGGGCACAAAACCTGATTGAAGGCTACACTTGAAATGTGATTCAAGTGGACCAGAGAGGACATGTTTCATGCTATTCATTAAACATGCTGTGATGTTATTGGGGCTCATCGATGCAGTATTTTTGGCTTTAGAAAGTCCATTGTTGACCTGTTCCCTAGTAATGGTTGGGGAGATTATGTTATGTGGTATTTCCTTTGGACTATGGGGGGTGGGGTGGGGGGGGGATTTGAGCTGTACCTGTCAGTCAAAAGGTTGGCAATGGCCTCTGGTACAGTGTCGGTGATGCCATTTACAATAAGTGCTGTACATTGTTGCATATTTCCTCTGAGGATAGAAAGCTTTGTGGTTGCCCTTTGCCTGAGAAGCTATTTTCTTTTCAGATTTTGCCTTTGAAGTATTAATTAACCCTCTTAGCCGCCTGTTTAGATTGGTCAGTGGGCTTTTAGTAGCTTGGTAAATGATGCCTATCTGGCATCACCAGCTTGATAAGTAAAGCCCATCTGCCATCACCAGCTTGGTAAGTAATGCTCATCTGCATCACCAGCTTGGTAAGTGATGCCCATCTACAATCACCACCTTGGTAAAGGAAGCCAAAATGCCATCACTAGCCTGGTAAGGGAAACACATCTGCCATCAACACCTTGGTAAGGGATGCCCATCACCCATCAACAGCCTGGTAAGGGAAGACAATTTGCCATCACCGGCCTGGTAAGGGAAGTCAATTTGCAATCACCGGCCTGATAAGGGAAGCCCATCTACCATCACCAGCCTGGTAAGGGAAGCCCATCTGCCATCACCAGCATAGTAAGGGAAGTCCATCTGCCATCACCAGCCTAGTAAGAGAAGCCTGTTTGCCATCACCAGCTTGGTAAGTGACACCCATCTACCATCATCAGCCTGGTAATTTAAGCCCATCTGTCATCATCACCTTGGTAAGGGATGCAAATCTGCCATCACCAGCTTGGTAAGTGACACCTGCATGCTACCACCAGTTTGGTAAGTGATGCCCTTCTGCTATCACCAGCCTGGTAAGTGAAGCCCATTTCTATTTACAGCAGAATTACTTGAAAGCTTTTGCTTGCAGTAGACAAACAGCCAAATGACCACTAGTCCTTCCTCCTCCTATGGTAATTACAATGGTGTATTACCATAGACATCTCCTCTCCTTGGTCAGCACTTCCAACACCTGAGATGATGACAGAACTGGTGCTGCCTGGGATGGATCCCTCTACACCAAAAAGATGTGATACAGCTGCAATAGTCTGAACAAAGACAAAGTAATCAGCAGTGACTATGAAGAGCAGACAGTCCCTTTACATTAAACTGTTCGTAGAGACACACATGGATGCAGATAATGAAAATGAAGAGACAAAAGATACTAGTATGAGGGCACAATTTTTGCCATGAAGATATGAGTGTCACATGACATGGAACAACACACATTACCTTACATATCATGGTTGTTTACATCAAAGACATTTTAACTGTGAAACTTTACTCTTACCTTTGGACAGTCAGGGATCTATCATATCTGGAGTATTTGAGATGTCTGTTTTCACTATATATAACCACATCTGGAGTATTTGACAGGGCTGTTTATATTGGATATCTGGACATCTGTAGGGAGTTCTTGTTGCACTACAGCTTCACTCAGACACGTGACTTGGCAGATCTATGCCCCACCCTCCAACATCTTGACTGACAGTTCTCACAGTCTCCATTTTCTTTCAACAAGATTGATTTTGCTCTTTTCTGTGTGTTTTTGACTGAGATGTGCATATCTTCTACAGATGTTTGAGATTTGCCCTTTCCATCTAGCCACCATCCCCACAAACTAAACAGAAGCTTGTTTTAGCTTATTCTTTGAAATGGGAAATCTGTGCCCTTTCTGCTTCAGGCATGATCTGAAGCACAGTATACTAGCATTCCTTCCTTGCGATTGTCATGGTATGTACTGCAGGTGGCACAAATCTACTGCTATTGCGAGAGTGAACTTTTCAGGCTATAGCATTGTGGCTGGAATTCATAGACATACAATGCAAATCTGTGCAAGAGGCTTTACATAGTGCATAAAGGGTTTGTGATTTATAATAATAGAGAGGGCGAGCATCAAAAGTTTACTGCACCCCATTTAAATGTGGCAGTTTGTGAGTGAGATATGTGAAAAGTAGACTCATGCACCCTGTTGCACTGTTCTGTAATGAACCTTGTGTCGTTTGTCAAATTGCAGGTGTCTATACTATGCAAAAAACATGCAGAGAAATACAAAAAGTGCATTTGTGTAAATTGCTACTGGACGCATTACACATTTTGTTCCTAATGAGAGAGTCTAAGAAGGCTGAGGCAACACCACTACAACCTTCTCAGATTGCTGATCAAGATGAATACTGTGTGTGCATGAGTGTGTGAATTTTGTCTCTGGTAATATAATTTGCAATAACAAATCCCACGATATCCACATGTCATCAAAGCTCCATTTGGATGTGAGCAGCAACACTGAAAGCAAAATATGGCTGTTCCAATCAGAAAAGTACTCAGTGTCATTCTAATACGTTCTCACTCACGCACACACACACACACACACACACACACACACACACACACACACACACACACACACACACACAAAATCAACATAAAATATGTATGCATATATAAATATAAATATCTATATGCATGGATATATTTGTATCATATATATGTGTATGTGCAAGAAACCATAGAAGATTTCATGGGTTGTAGGATACTAACCTGATTAGTTATTTAAATGGTTCAGCTGAGCAGTTCATTTGCAGGTAAATTTAATGCAGTTCAGCATCATATAGTGTATGCAGGTCCCTGAATTGCATTAAATTTAAGCAGCGCAACTTGATTATCTGAGCTGTACAAGTTACACTTGCAATGCTTAATATGAATTCCCAGGTCCATATCTTGCTGTTTGTTTCCATTACACTGTTCTTGTAAGCCCTTTTTTCTCTCACACATTTGCTTTCTTATCTGACAAAGAACTATTATTTTGTTAGCTTTAAAGACAGGCACCCCTAACTTCTATCTCTCTCTCAAAAGAAAAATAAGGTTGAACAACTTTCCTTAATGACTTTTTATCAGGGCATCCATCAGTGTAATATTTTAGTAATTACATCTCTGACTGATTGCCAGTACATTTCTGAAATTCTTTTACTTTTTGTTCAATCAATGTTAACTGTGCAATTCTTCATGCTTCTGTATTTTTTTTTACCTGCTTAACATATCTACTATGTGTAGTTCCATGGGTTGTCTGCATATCACATTTAGGCCTTACCACTGTAATCCAGGTAACACTTTCTGCATTCTCAAGTGATACTTTGTAGAATGACTTTTGTAAAGTCTTTTCAAGTTTATTCTTGAACATCTTTACCATATACATAAGTGTGGAATTTTCACACCCATATAATATTATTTATTGGTAATGGTTCCTTTTTCATATGAACTTATTTCTTTTGCATATCCTCAAAGAATTTTCACACAAAGACAAATGGGCTATTCTTTAATAAAATCACAACTCTTGTGCTATACTGACAGGCATCTAACTCCATTGCCAAATTACATCTTTATCTAGTAGTTTTCTTAGACCATTGGTGTTTCAGACATATTGGGTGTAGACTTTACAAGATACTCCATCATTCTAAGAAACCTTTGTAATGCCAGTTCATTTACTGCACTGACCATTGCACAGTTCGAATATGGTCTGTATATTGAAGAGATGTCACCATTATTTTACATTGGCTCATTTTCGGTGTGAGTCTATGTTTTGAATCTGTTTAACATTTATTAAGTCTCTTGTCATGTTGTTCTTAGCCTTATCTCACACGAAGAGATTGTCATTTCTATTTACATCTTCCAAACTTTTGAGTTACTTGGGCAAAAGCTCACTGGAAAATGCCATGCCAAATTAGACTCTAATAAATGTGTATCTGTGTAATGGTATATTAAATGTACATAATTGGAGTTTGCTTAACCTTGCTTTATCTGCCACAGACATTGGCTTCCTTTGAATATTGAGAAAAGACAGAATTTAGCAGTCTTGATCTCAGCCCTTTGACAGTTTACAAAGGGTAAGGATAAAGGCTTCACTTCAGTTCTGTAAGCTCTAATGGTTTCTTAATGACACCTGTATTTTGTATTCTTCTCAGGACTTGCTCAGAATTAATTATGAGAGATTTTGGAATATATATCACTGATTTGGGATTTTTTTTTTTGTATTAATGGCATATATCTTCCTAAATCTGTTAACAAAATAGGATCATTATTTGGGGTATCACTTCTGCAGCCTGGCAGAAAGATCTCATGCACTGTTTGGTTTTACATTGTGAAACTGTTTTAGCGTGCCTAGTTTCTCACAAGAAAAATGATGAAAAGGTTAGGAGAATTCATTCCTTCTTGTAGAACTAGTTGAAATAGATTCTTACTCTTTATGTTTTCAAATCCATATCAGCAGGATCTGATCCAGAAGTGGTATCCAGTGGCCTGAGTAGTTTAACAATGTGTACACAGTTATGTCTTCAGTATATTTACCTTCATTTATTTAAAAACATTTTAAATAATAATAAGCAAAAAAAAAAGAAAAAAACACTTGAGGTGCATGTTCCACTTATCTTACCAGTTGTTCTTAGTGTCTTATGCCTTCTACTTTTCCTTTTTTATAACCATTTAAGGCAGGAGATATCTGCACTGCTGCTCTTTGCTTGTCTCTTCCTTTCACAACATTTCCATCTCAGCAGGTACAGTCCCTTCAGGGTGAACCATCTCTAAGTGCAGTCCCTTCAGGGTGAGCATGCCCCATTAAAGTGGTGGAACAATGTGCACGTTGTTACTGTTATACAGCTATTAGCAGTGCCTCTGTCGTCCAAGCTCATGTACTTGTACCTGCCATTTATGAGCTCACTGCTGGGCACAGGCCTTGACTAATTAACTTCCAAATAGAAGGGAGTTGAGTCCCACTCCACTCCCCTCCCAACCCCAATTCACCAGCCATTGCCCAGACCACCCACTATATTTGCTCTGATCTCCGCCCACTGTCACACCCTCAAGGCACATCTCTCAAAAAGACACCACCAAAAACAACATAAACTTCTTAGGTCAGTAATATACTATTACTGGAAGTCTTAACTCCCACTTACAACTTCCTGTACTAGCACAACACACATTCAATCAGCAATATGCTCCTTTTTCCACAACGTATCCTATTCTACCTCCTTCTCCTTTCCTTTTCACCTCCCTCTCCCCATACTACTAATAACAAACATCTTCATAAAACATGTACGCAACCCACAACTCACCAACAAAGCATCACCACAACCCAGACCAAATCAGACCAAACCCATTCCCCAGCTCACCACTATCAGGAACACTCTTCTTATATATTTAATAAGATTCAGAAGCATTTCTCTCTCTGCCTAAAAACACCAAAACCCTCCTTCAGACTATAGTCCATAATCTTGTACTCCTTCTAAAGAGCATCATTGATCCCAACCCAGGCCCAGCAACTCCATTTCCTCAACATCACGCTAGACCACACAAGGGCTTTAAACTCCCAGGTCAATTCAGGCATTCTAGCAGTCATAGAATCCTGGGTGAATCAAGATTCCCCCAACTTCTAACACCTTCTAACCCTTATAAGAATGTCAATGATGTCGCACCAGATGAAGTATCAGGTGGAAGCCCTCTAATGATGTACCAAAATAACCCAAACCCAAAGGTCATTTCCCAAGGAAACTCCTACTCAGACGTTGGTCCAAACTGGATTTGCCTTAAATCTCCATCACACAAAAGCAAACCGCTACTGATCACTACAGCCTATCTACCACCCCTTGCTTCCCTAAATAAATTCAGATCACTCATCACTAACATCCATAATAACTGCTCAGTAAATGATAACATAAGGTAACTTCAGTCTTAATTATCTTGCCCTCTTTCATTTGACATGGGTAGTTTCCTAGCACACCCTGGTCTTCTTCATCTCATAAAAGAACAAAAAAGGCCTAACCTGAGGTCCTCCAAATACAGCACACTCAACTTGGATTATTACCAACATACCAAACTCCGTCACCAGAGTAAACATTCTGCCACCATCACTAAGCAGCCACTGCCCAACCACTTTTATAGTTGTCAACCCTCCTATAAAACTATCACCGATATTAAAAGCCTTCAGAAACCAGAGTAGCACAAGTATAGAAAACTCATAACCTTTCTCACAGCCCACAACTGGACCCATATACCCTCTTTACATGCCCCTAATATAGCAGCTGTAAGCCTAAACAACTTTCTACTCCAGCTGCAAGACAAATTCTTCCAACTTATCCACAGGCTTTATAAACCCACCAAAACTAAATGCCCATCCACTGAACTCAAACATCTTTTAACTGTAAGGGAAGAAGCACAGCAAAAATGGCAACAAACACCACAACTGACCATCACACGTCCTTTATAGTCTTACATAACATAGCTAAGAAGTCTATCAGAAGGAAAAAAGAAATCCCCAAAGAAGCAAATTACCCTCTTACATTTGCCTAAACACTTTTGGAAAGACATTAATCTACCTACAACAAGAAAACCTCTTTATGATACCCTGTTTACAAACACCACTCAGTGTGGTGTAACAAAACTTCTCCACAAGAATTCAGAAGTCAACAGAGTCCACACTTTCCACATATCATGTATTGCTCACCTGACCACCATTCTTTCTCCTTTCCACTTCAAATGCATACATCCCAAAGAAGTATTTATTCCACTTGAAAGTATTTCTCATGGATGTGGCAACATAAACCCCTGGTTCATATATCACTGCAGAGAGCTCCTGTGTCTTCCTCTCAACCATATATCGTCTATGGCTCAGAAAAAACATGATGTGACAGATTTGGAAAACTGCTCTAATTAAACCCCTCCCAAAGCAAACTAACCCAAAAGATACCTATTACTTCCATCCAATATCCTTCCTTCCAATTCTTGGCAACCTTGAAAGGATTGGCTACACACCAACTGTCTCTCTTTTCCTATATAAATGTGTATATACATGTGTGTGTGTGTGTGTGTGTGTGTGTGTGTGTGTGTATGTACATAAATATATATATATATATATATATATATATATATATATATATATATATATGTTGTTGTTATGTCTTTCGGCTTTTCCCAGTTAGGGGTTGCCACAGCGGAACTCCGGTCCGCTAATGCTTGGTAGTTGATTTTTACATGCCGAGTTACCAACCCTGATGCACAACTTTCAATGAAGGTACGCCCATTCACGCATGTCTCCATTCAGAAGACGCTCTAGCTGAGAATCGAACCGGATATATATATATATCTCCCCTGCAGTACCACCTGCTGTCCTCACGACAATATGGATTCTGGCCTGGACAAGGCACTATGACAGCACCTTCACCCTAACTCATGATATCCTGCTAAATTCTGATAGTGGGCTCCTACCAGGTGACCTATTGATAGACCTGACAAAGGCATTTCACCTCATTGGCTATCTTACTATCTTCTCCAAAATAAACTAATTGAAATTGGTATCAGTCCAGACATTACTCCTTGGTTTAAATCTTCCTCACTGACTGACACTTCAGAGATAAAATAGGATTCCCCCATCCAGAATCTGAACCTGTTAATAAAGGTGTACCTCAAGAACCCATTATCCACCTCCTTTCTCCATATTCATCAAAATCTTTCTTTGTGGCCTCCCCCATCTCCCATTATACTCTATGCTGATGACATGGTAATTTACAAATCAGGTCACTCTCACACCAGCATTCAATGCCTAATCCAGTCAGACTTATGTGAACTGTACTAATGCTTCATAAATCATAACTGCTACTGAAGCCCACCAAGACCAAAACTATGTTTCTTGGACCTCCACAGAAAATTCACTAAGCAGCTGACTCTAATTATCTTTGATCTACCCAGCAATTCCACAGAGACAGCCCCCACCTTTAAATACCTAGGGCTATGGCTTGATCAGTCACTAAACATTCATTTCCATGAGGTCAAAGTGAGAGCCAAAATAAACTGCTTCCTCTTCTGTGCCAAAAACATCTCTCTTTTTCTATCGCAACCAGTCAGGGCAGCCACTGGAAAAGGAGTTCTCCTTTTTGAACTTGAATGCAGCCTCCCAATTCTTGCTTCTGCCTACAAGAAAAATATTGCCACACTCCAGACTGTCTCTACCAGCATCTGCCAATTTATTAAACTCACATCTCTGTGAGCATTATTACACTTGAACAAGCCAAATAGACATATAAGCCATAGCCATAAAACAAAGAGCTAACCTATGTTTAGGATCCCGACTCAGCAAACTACTCCAACAATACAT
This sequence comes from Protopterus annectens, assembly GCF_019279795.1. Taxonomy (NCBI): domain Eukaryota; kingdom Metazoa; phylum Chordata; order Ceratodontiformes; family Protopteridae; genus Protopterus; species Protopterus annectens. The sequence continues at coordinate 162,247,314 of NC_056728.1, read as the reverse complement.
ATTTACTCCCCTTGCAGCTAGACTTCATGAAAAAAAAAAACTCCCCATACACCCTGAGCACTACTCACAAACCACATCAGGTCTCATTACCCCTAAAACCAAACTCCACAGCATTGAACAGTGAACATTAAGATTCAAACTTGGGTGATCTGAGTTGTACTCCATACTATTGCTGTAGGCACAGAATATGAATTTTGAGAGCTGCATGATTTCTTAATAAAAAAACAAAGTAATCCGTGGTATGAAGTGATGAAAGAAAGCACAGACTTTTAAAAGAAAATTACATGAACCTGAGCGGTTATAATAACTTGAATCTACTTTTATATATCTCCAATTACCAAAATCCAAAGCAACACAGTTGAGTCACTATAATGTCGAAATTTGGCTTTACTGAAAATTTAAAATCTCAAATGTCAGAATGTCTAAATGCTGTTAATAGTTAAATGGTGTATTGGTAATGTGTACACTATTCCTTTAAGGTTAGCCATGTGTAATGGTAAAAAGTATGGCAGATGTTAAGTTTGGAGCCAGTGAATCGTTGGCTAGGTATAGAAGTATAGAGTATATGAAAAAGAAAAGCAAGTTGTCATTATTGAAGGGTAAGTTTAGTATAGGGAATTGTGTGTGTTAGTGAAAAGATTTTTGTATTCTATGTGTCAATGGGAAAGAAAAGTTACAGGAAGAGGTGTTTATGCCTCTCTAGTAATTGTTAAAGTTTTACAGACATACAATGTTTATGTTAGGTTGGAGATGTTGTTGAATTATTAAGTTACACTAAGGCATCAAAATATTGATAAAGATATATGTGTTAAGTTAATAATTAGTTGTTTGGCAATATATTTAGATTTTTAAAGTGTGCAGTATAGTCCTTGAGTTGTGTACTGTTGGAATTAAGATTGCAGTACAGTGTGGAATGGCATATTTACTGTTTTCTTCACTGTAGCGAGATCTCAGAGTTGATGTATTGAATTAGCAGGGGGGTGTGGGGTGCAGGGGATCTTGCCCCCCCCCCCCCGCTTAAATGTATGAAACTCTGAAGTAAATTGATTTGTTATTGTGTTTTCTATCAGTGGAGGGCAGGATCATTAAGTGTGCTTATTATTTTTCGATATTTTAAATGTCAAGATATTGTACTTTCAGTAAATTTAATTGTCGATGTTATGGTCTCGTTATTGTGTCATTCAGAATTTTGGTAATTCAGGATATCAAAGTAGATCCATTAACTTATAATCCTCAACCCCTCAATTTGCCTCGTAAAAAACTTCTGAAATCTTTCCATTTGTTCAGTCTTTAAAGAGTTATACAAACATATAGACCCACCATATTTTATCACTAATAGCTGCCTTATGAATTGATAATAATACATCCCTTTCCCTGCTCACAATTTTTCTTAACAAGCTTCTTATTTCATAGTAACACCTTCTAATAATATCCATTAAATGCCAGTTAAAATGTAAATGACTCAAACTTTATACCCAAGTCTTAAGTGAAAAATTATTCATAGGCTAAAGGTAACATGGATTATTCTGTGTATAATGAATAACACGTCTTATTCAAATTAAACTCCATATTATTATTTATTTATTTATTTAATTTTATTTTACATTTGTTAACCGGGCTAGTCTAGCTGGATACATGTCCATTTTCAGTAGAGGCCCGGGGAGAAAAGCTCCAAGAAAGACATAAAAAGAGATATAAAAGTCATAATAGATCCAATTAAAAAATACAAAAAGTCATAACAGGTGAAATTAGATGATACAATTGTAAAAAAGCATAAAAATGTTTTTTTTTTTTTTTTTATTCAAATGCAATAGTCAGTGAGGATAACATTAGCAGTATGCATCAATGGGTGATGTGTAACAGATGGTCAATATGCAGTATATACATAAATTTTATTAGCAATGTTATGGTATTTTGTTGCTTTAGGGTAGTATTATGAGTTTCAAAGTAATTATTAGTTTAAAAGGAAGGAAGTTAGTCAGGGTTAGTACAGGTGCATAGCCAGTGTGTCTTAAGAAATAGCTTTAGTTTCTTCTTAAAGAGTGAAAGAGAAATTTGAGTTGTAAGTTCAGTGGGTAGTAAATTCCATAGCTTTCCTACAGAGTTAGAGTACAGGGAGTCACATGATGCGTTATTGGATCTAGAAGTGTTGATCAGCAGTTTGTTTGAGGAGCTTAAGTTCTTGAGGTTTTTGTAAGGTGTAATGATGGTAGAGAGTATTGGAGTGTTGGTGGGTTGATGCAGGGTCTTGTGGACAATGGCAAGCTGGAGAAATTGAAGATGGTTAAGAAATTCTAGCCAGTCTAGTTGTTTTAGGTTCAGACAGTGATGAGTTCTGAAGGAAGAGCCTGTAGCAAATCTAGCAATACTATTATAGGATGTTGCCAGTTTGTTGAGGTTATTTTTTGAAAGGTTAGTATATATAGGGGAAGCAGAGAGTAGATTAGAGGTTGCCCACAAAGCTATACCCATCAGGATACCTCTGTAATGTACTTTGACTGTTTAAGTCTATGATAAAATAACCTACTTTGGAGTCATCAGCATATTTGCATAATCAAAGCCTGTGAAAAGTTGGAAAAGATCCCATGAATAGGCCAAATGAAACTGGCCCCATTACAGACCCATGGGGATGCCAGAATATTTTTTCATGTCTACCTTTACAAGAGCTATGAAAAAAAACAGTTCTTCATCTACCATAAAACATAATGATTCAGATCATACCCTAACATCACAGAGATTACATGTTGATGGAAAGCCTATCAGCGTGGATGCTTGTCAGTACAAGCAGGGAAGAAGGGAGAGCCCTTCTTGAAAGGGGCTAAGATGCATGCATTCTTCATGGTAGAGACCAGAGAGAGACAACAGCACATAGTGTCCGACGGGTAAGGTAGGATTTTCTGATGGTACAAACCTCCTTGTGGAAGTGAGGGCCCAAGCAATGGTGACTTCCACTGAACATGCATACTGCAGATACATGGAGCTCCTCACTGGCCCCAAACATGGGTTGTAGATATTCTGTGGAGTAACTGGAGGTTCAGTAGACCTTGTAGGATGAGTAGATGTCATGCTGGGAGCAGACAGCAGCTGCTGGGAGGAAAAGTGGGAAAAAGTACATTCTACTGCCCTGTTCTTTTGTTCATTAAAATAAACAACTGAAGTCTGTCCATGGTCTTGTATTCTAACAAAAAAAGTGTAATAAATAGCAAATTATTACTGTGATTGCAAATATTCCTGATTTTTCTTTAAATGCTACTAGTCCTTGTTTATTTTCATCAAGCAAAATAACAGTGCTCAATGTTTTTATTGCTTCTTCTCCAGCAGCATGTAAAATGTTGCACACTGTACCTTTTAAAGAAATGTTTGGTTCCAGGTATTACTCTTTGCGGGCAAATTTCCTTGTAGTACAAAAATGGCACAGGCTTGAATTTTAACCATATTTATACAGTGAATTACATTATTGTGCTTCCAAACACATATACTCTTGAAAACAAATATGGTTCTCCAATTTTGCAGGTATTCTTGCAGATATGATATGGTTACAGGTGAACTACCTGACCATCAGCAAGGCATATCACTGTGCTACAAATTTTAGGAAAGTTGGTGGGTTAGAGGTAAGCCCAAGACTGAGGAACATAATGAGAGGATGTTGAATAGCAAGACATAGAGGGCTGAGGTGCGTGACAATGTCTGGAATTGGATAGTGGTTAGAGGAAGACCATGTCTTTTATTTTGGATTCATTACTTGTCACTGTGTTTATCTCAGACATACCTTATATAACACAGTACAGGATAAACCTCTTTTCTTAAGACATGAATTAGTGGAAGAAGTCCAAGGAATGATCTAGAAAGGCTCATCAAGTCGATACAAATATGGTAGCTGAGTTTTACAACAAACAAATGCAAACCACTGTACTTTACTAATAAATATCCTCATAAAAAGTATCATCTTGTAGAAGTACCAACTGATGCAAAATTGTTATAAAAGGAATTGGGATGTTTTCTATACCTAGATTTGACCACCTTTGGAAAGGGAGAAAGTATTTGGATTACCAAACCAGATGGTGTATGCACTCTTGGAGTGGTAGATTCCAGAAATGGAGAAGAAGTGCTGTCATTCTTCAGGGCCATGATCAGACCACACCTTGAGTACTGCATGCAGTTCTGGAGGCCATATAAAGAAAGAGAAATCATTCTTTTGGAAATAATTCAGAGAAAAGGCAGCAGAAAGAAGTATTCAGATATGAATATCAGCTTGGGTACTTGATAGTGCAAGCAGCAAAGATGGGTGAACCTTTCCTGGAAGGAGGCAGGAGTGGCAACACTCTGCATGGTAGACACTAGAGAATGAATAGACCATAGTGTTGGCTGGGTTTATAGGGAACAGCCAGAGTTCTTTTTTACTGAGACCAGAGGAGGGGATATGATTACACAAGATCATAGCAAAGAAGTGTGAAGCAGTTGTCCTGAACAAAAGAGACAGAGGGGTGATGGAAGGTGCATAGACAGCGGGTTGTAGTGACTAACTGCTCCATGGTTCTCCAGACATATTCATAATGGTGAGGGGTGTATATCCCTAGCAAGGAGCAAGAAGGCAGGCTGTTGAGAAGGAATCTTTAGACATATTCAGTACTGGATGAGACAGGTGAAGAAAGGATAAGTGCCAAAGTGTGGATGAAGGAGAAGCAGAACATTGTATGCACTTAAACGCTATTTTCTTCTTCTTCCACCAAGTAAATGTAATACAATGTAATGTAAAGTGAGAGAAATGGTATGTAATGCGACTGAAGATAGAAAGATTTATTTTTGGCATCATGGTATTTTTTTTTTCTGTATCATTTTTGGTACACTACTACCAAAATTCTTCTTGATCATGTGAGACCATGAGCAGTGGCATTTTTTTTTATTCTGAGTGATCTGCACTGGTCTTTGCATGTGTGAACTATAGATCAAAGAGAGAGATTTTCCATTATTTGATGTGAATTTCAGTCATCATCTTCCACTTTCTGGTTTCCAAACAAGGAAATGTGTGTGTGTGTGGTTACTTTGTGTTTTCATTTCAGTCACTGAGTAATACTGCTGGCAGCTAATGTAGCCAATGGAGTGCTCACCTCCTTTCTACATTTTGTGACATGACTTAATGGATCCCTCCTTCAGGAGCATCAACAGAACAATAAATGCTTTATTTCCTATAAATAATGTAATTTCTTATAAAATAATGTATGTCCAGGAGTAAAACATTTGTATTATAAATTCATAATGAGTCAGTAGTCTTCAAAAGAAATTCAAAAAAGGCTAAGGTTCAGAGTTCCCTGATAAGGAAATGGTAAGAGATTAGACAGTACATATGGTTTTGAGAAGTCTGGAGTTATTAAGATAGGTTCTGAGTGCACATCCTTCAGTTTCTGAATGCTTGTTCCTTGGCATCTGACATATGAGATTCAGTGAATCCCTTCCTTGGTTAGATTAGTCAAGGGACACGTAGCAGAGGGAAAGTCTGGTGGGGGGTGTTTAATGGTGGTCCAAGGTTTAATTGCATGTCTTCTACACATAGTAGTTTGATAAGAAGAAAGTACAGTTTTATGAGCTTTCTGTTTTGGGGATTGTAGAAGTAAGATAATTTTGAAGCAGGTAGTTTTATATGCCATTGTCTTTCCATGTTAATATAAGTTATAGCTGGAGAATATGTGTAGTAAAGTGACACAGGATTTATGTAGTATTTTAATGTCTTCCTTATGAGTCTGTAACTGTAATGTGATCTATTAGCATTGCATGTAGAAATAGAGTGAGGAACTGAGGTAAGGCTGTGTAAGATCTGTTGTAGGATAACATTGTTTTAAGTTTGAGGTTGTAATAGAAATTGACATTAAATCTATTGTTTTTAGTATATAAATATAAAATTAGATACTGGGTAGTATATAAAATGTGGTTGCAGAAAGTGAAGGGAGGAGTTTTAGATGTAATGAAGGAGTGTTGCACTGGGGAAGTGATATGGCAGGAAGTGCTCTCACATTGCAGGAAGTAGGAGAGGCTACACAAGTATAAAGGTACTAATTTGAGCGGTGGAAGGAAATGTGAGTATGGTGGGGATCAAATTAAAGCCACACAGCATTCCCAACGAGCCTTGTGCTGAGTGGGTAAATAGTATGGAAATGGGACAGTATTGGATGTTGGAGGAGGGTTTTGGTGCTTCAAGAAAATGCCCAATGAAGGGTGACTTCCAGGTTGTAGAGATGTTGTTAGTTGTGAAGCTAAGGTTAGATATGTTTTGGGAGGTGTCAGTGTTGTCTCTACAGGGGTGAAGAAACTGAGGGCAGAGGCTTTCATCATTCTAGTTGAAGGTAAAATGCTTCTTAATGCCAGGTCCTTGCCTTGCCTTCTCCAAAGTCATGAACAGAGAGCTTGCTAGTGTCTGTGCATGTCTTCCAAGGTAGAGTGACAAAGATCTTTCATCGGCACATGATTAACAATAATGTCATAATTGTATCTGGGGTGTTGCAGGGGCCTAAGGCATCTGGTTTCATTCCTAATCTTAGGACCAGAAAGGTAGCTGTCACACATAACTAAGACTTTTCTGGCATGTGTTTCAGGCTTCTGAAAACTTTAGGTTACAGGCCTGAAAAATTAATGACTTTCAGCAATAGTGGGTATGTGTTGTGTGGCAGAGATAAGCTAGAAGGATTTCTAGGAGGCCTAGGATGCTTGGGTAAGGATATTTTAGCATATGTAGGAGTGGAGTTTTGGAATCATGAGCAGGAATGTTATTAAATAAACACATCTCTCATAGACAGAACCAGTATATGTTAGAAAAAACAGGTTACCAATAAACATGAGACAGACGCTACACTGCCTTAGAAAATCAAAAACAAACAGCCTAAAAGAGGCTAAAGAATGCTGAGGCTTAATGTTGGCAGTGGTTTTTTAGGTCATTTTATAGGACAAACTACAGCTAATCGAATATACACACAGTGAAGACCTAAAAATAAGTACAAAACTATGATGGTTGAGGACAAACACCTTTATTGAATTATCACTTGTGACACAGGCAAATTTGCATTCATATAAAAGTAATCACACTATACTGACATAACAAAAGGAGCAGATGAGTAGAGAGACACTGGTTTAAGACCACAGCGGGAATATAGCAGGATGGTGTGGAAAGTTTCATTTTTGTGATACTGTGCTACACCAACAGAGCTTCAGTTTTAATCCGAAGAAGATATTTTAATATTCAGGGGAGGTACAGTAAAAAGCAAATAATGTACAAAATACAAGAAAAAATATAACGCATACAAAGTAAGAAATTTACCTTTCCCAAACAGAAGTTGATGGCAGAATTTGTCTGGGTGAACTTTTTAAATAAAGCCTCAAAATTGTATACACTTCACTACTGGTCCCAGGAAATGTATCATATCATACTGGAAGTTCTCATCTTTGCTGGGTGAATCAAAGTGGCTTCATTTAGTGCAGTCTGTTAGAGTTCAGAGTTATTGTATTTAATAAGAATCGGGATTACCTGGTTAGGTGATACTGAAGTTTTATTTTAGAATAAATGACTTTATCTAGGTGCTATGTCTTGATTAGTTGTGTCGCCTCTTGGTGGACTAGTTTTGGGTCTGCATAACTTTGCTTCATTTTGTAAAGTTAGAATTGCATTAGAGATGTGTATTTTGGTCATGTGACATTAGGCCAAGGATTACTTTGCACCTCTTTTAGCTTGTTGTGTGGCAGTTTGTTTCTTTTGTGCACACATTTTCTTTTTTTAATAAATCAGTTAAGATGGTACTAAAAGTGTTAATGGGGCACAGGTAAATACTAAGTAATTAGTCTACAGACCATTACATGCCTAAGCAATAACCAGAGAGTGACAAAGGTGTACCTTATGCCTGTAAGGTAAACACTGCCCCTTAGCCGACCCTTAACTCCTAGCTGGTAAATAGGAATGGAGTGAGCATAGAATAGAGCTTGGTGAGTAATGTGACTGACTAATTTGAGCTCTTGGTAGTGTGAAAGGCTACTCAATGTGTTTTGAATGTCTTTGTAAATTATGTGACTAAAAAACAAGATTTGAAAAAGGTGGTTTGCACATGGCAATGAAGAGAAAGGAAAAATGACCTAATATAAGAAGAATCAAGTTATGAGCTTACAGTGTTATTTAATGATACTACAGGTATGGTGAGACACTTAATAAGGGGAAAAATGAAGATAATATAGGAGGTACAATTCAACTATACATACACCAGGTAAGAGGAGTTAATTGAAATTCTAACCCTTAAATTCTGAATATAAGGTAGTTTCTTATCCTTAAAAGCTATTTCCAAGCTCAGTATCCTGCATATAAATTAGTAATGTGGTGGAATCAACTCCCTTCTCTCCTGTCCAACAAAATCCTTTCCTCTCCCACCCAACCAGAAATGCTGCAGGCAAAGGGATTCTCCTAGCCCATTTTGAATACCATATTATTCTTGTGGGAGCCGTCCCCAAAAGACACTCTTCCAAAGCCAAACAACCCAAGTCTCCATCTGCCGCTTTATCTCTCTCCCCAAAGCATGAACACTACTGCCTAATGCTATCCAAAGCCCACCGGCTGCCTGTTTGGTAGTGAGCCAATTTATTCCTTAGTTCCCAACTTTTCAAGCTGCTTAAAGAAAACTCCTGCCCTCCTCTTGTACCTAGCTTGTTTAAGCAGGCTGTTTCTTACAATTTATTTATATTTATTTATTTATTTATTTACATTTGTTGACCGGGAGTGTCTGACTGGACATAGGTCCATTTTCAGCAGAGGCCCGGGGAGAAAAGCTCCACAGTTAAAATAAACAGACAGTAGTTACTTTGGATTACACAGCAATTAACAATTTGACATAGCAATTAATTACAAACATATTTACAGATGAAGAACATAGTACATCAGTAGACAACTAGAATCTTTACCTGCAAAGTACATAACAGACATTAACAAATGTTACAATAAGAAGTTCCTGCTGTATAATAAGTACTAGGCTTATGAGCATCTGAGCTTGCTATAATCAAGGTAGTTAGTGGGGTGGAAAGAAAGGTACTGGTTGGATGGGGTGGGTGATATTAGAGTGCGAGTTGCAAGGGCATTGCCAGCATGTTTTTAGGTGCACTTTTAGTAAAGTTTTGAAGTGGGTGCATGATGGTATGGAGGTAATTGTGGGTGGGAGGGAGTTCCATAATTTGGCTATGTCGCAAAAGAATAGTGCTTCACCAGCAGAGTTATTGTCTTTAGTGATTTGCAAGTGATTTTTTTTTTGCTGGATCTTAGTGGTCTGGTGGTGCAATAGGGTTGGAGTAGATTCTGGAGGGATGGGACATTTAGTGAATGGTTTACTAGTTTGTGGGCGAGTGATAGTTGATACCATTGAAGGAGATGAGGGAGTTCAAGCCAGCCCAGTTCAGCAAGTGAGAGACAGTGGTGACTACTGTAGGATGACCCTGTGGCGAATTTGGCGATTTTGTTGTAGCAGGTCTCTAGCTTGTTTAGATCGCATTGCCTTAGGTTGGTATATATTGGTGAGGCATAAAGTAGGGTGGAGATAAGGTGGGAATTTGCTATTGAAATCTTTGCTGCTTTGGTGAGAAGTTGCCTATTTCTGTATAACACTCCTAGTTTTTTGTGGACTTTTTTTATGGTCATGGATATATGAATGTCCTTCTGTAAAGTATAGGAGGGTCTAGTGGTAGGGTTTATAAGTGCTTGCTATGAGTTTTGAGCAAGTGCCAGGCTGAGAAATGAATGGCTTGAGTGCTTAAGTTGAAAGTTTGTCTAGTTCCAAGGGAAAAATTGAAGAGGAGACTTTGTGGAGCCGGGAATAGTTATACCCTAGCTAACCACCACTGCCTGGTGCGCAACTTTCTAGGGTTAGTTTTGTGGTTGTTTTGTAGTAAAGAGTAATAGGATTTTAAATCACAGGCTATTTGTTATTTGACTTTGTTTCAAAGTTGCTTATAGTCAGGGAGGAAGAAAATTTGTGTTTCTGGTAGTTTTTCCATGCTTTGTCCTGGATGTGCATGAGGGTTATAGTGTCTTTGGTTAACCGGGGGGCAGTACTGTATTTAATTCTTTTAGTTCTAATGGGAGCAAAGCTATTTATTTTGTTGACGAAAGTAGTATTGAAGTAAATCACTGCGTCATCCAAGGGGAGTGATTTTAGTGGAGCCCAGTTAGTATGTTTTAGTGAGTCAGAGAAGGATTGAGGGTTGAAGTTTTTAAGAGAGCAAGTGAAAATATAGTTATGAGATAGGTATAAAGAGGTAGGTGAGTGATGAGCGAAGGCAGGGAAGTTATCACTAAGAGAGTCAGGTAGGGTACCCTTATCAGAGATAGCATAGGGAGGAGAAATTTTAGTATCCAGTCCAGGGTGGTTCCAGAGGAGCTGTCTTTAGAGGGTCTAGTAGGTGAGTTGATTAGCTGGGTAAAGTTATAGAGGTTTAGACTGTGTGAGGTAGTGGGGGGTTGAATGGTGGCCCAATTTATATTAACGTCACCTAGAATTATAGCTTCATTGTTAATGTTAGATGAGAACCAGAAGAGGATTTCATCGAGAACAGGTATATTATCACCAGGTGGAATGTATAGAGAAGAAATACATATCTTTTTGTGTTTATTTATATTTAAGAGGGTCGGTGTTAGCTCAGCAGTACCAACTTGGGGTACAGGTTTAGTATAAGAAGTTACAGTTAGGGAGGAAGAAAGCAGTAGGGCTACTTCACCACCTTTCTTGTGGGTTCTGTCATATGTTATGATATTAGAGTTGGGAGGGGTAATTTCGGGGTCTTTAATATGAGGTTTTAACCATGTTTCGGTGACAGCTAGGATGTTGGGGTGGTTGTGGAGGAGCCAGGCGTGGAAGTTGGGTATTTTGTTACATAAACTTTGGGTGTTCAATGTTGCAAAGAAAGTGGTTTATTTGGGGATGTTTGCAGCTACAGTTGTGTTGGCACGGCTTGTAATGTATAATGTTTGCAACTGAGATTGTGTCTGTATGGTTTATTTTTATTTATATAAATGTAAGCTTGCCTATGTCATACATGATAATTTAATAAAGATGTTTCCTATTTTTTTTTTAAAGTAGCTGTGATCATTGAAATTGCTAGAGAGGGACACAAAATCATAAACTACCAGGATTTGCAGGCAGAAACAACAGCAATGTGGAAGAAGGATACTCCAACAGTTCTAGTAGTAGAAGGAGCAATTGGTCTTATAAAAAAGAATTTACAGTAGTACTTAGATATGTTACAGATACATGTAACTCCATACGAATTGAAGAAGGAATCATTACTGAGCACATTGCGGGTGCTATAAACAGCACTTCTGGCTAACATCAAAGATTGAAACCATACTAATTTCATGAACTTTAATCGTACTTTGACTTAGGAATAGGGTCCATTCCTGCTATGGCATTAGAAACCCAAAAGTCTTGGCGGTGTTAATAAATAATAATAATAATAATAATAATAATAATAATAATAATAATAATGATAATAAGTGCTCTTCTTTAGGTCACATCTCCTGGCCTCCAAAATCTCTTCCATGTTCTATTATTTTTTACCTATATAATCAAATCTCTAACTGTTAATATGACACTGCTCAAACATTTGTAAATATTGCACATGATGATTTCTGTTAACTACCTCCTTAATTTTTTTAGATAATCTCTTGTGTGTTCACCCATTTATTATAATTTTTCCCACTTTATATATGTTTGCACTCTGGGCTAGGACTGAAATTGGTCCAACATTATCAGTGGGCATTCACAATTACCAAACTGAATAAATTATCATAGTTTTATAAAAAGTCATCAACAAAGACTTCAGTTACTAGATCATCCCAAAATTTTTATAAATTATGTTTGATTCAATGAAGAGACCATTGTTAATAATATATATAGAAGAGAAGGCCCTATTTTTAAAAGGTATGGGTGGGCATATAAAGAGACCCTAAGGAAAGTTTCTTTTCCATTTTGATAAGACTCCTCTTCTATGAAAGTGCCTGTGTGTACTTTTATAATAAATTCTCGAACAGGGATGTAATGATGGACTAGTGAGAGATGATCATAATTTTAATGTAATTTAAAAATCTTGTCAGTACAATTTTTTCAGGAAATTTGGGCTGGTATGGGAATGGTTAAGATACAACTAAATCCAGAAACAGAGCAGGGAAGAATGGCAATATGTCATCCTGCTGCAGGGAGACACCTGGATGTGGTAATCAGGTTAAAATCATAGCAGAGAGAATTTGTATTTCAGGTAGACACCATTTAGGAAAAAAATCAGAATAAGTTAATCCAAGGAGGGAAAGCTTTTAGATGTCCTATAGCAAGATCTAGTAACATTCTTTATACATTAATTTGCTTCTCAGCCCTTTACTCCTGTGCTGTTTTTAATACAGCAAAGCTATCTCGGACTCCAGTTATTAAGTATATGTAAGCTGAATGTTTTTTTCTACCCTATTGTATGCACCTTCTGAAATGAGTAAACTACAAGGTCTTTGAAGCAACCTGTTGGCACTTTTAGCTACTGCATGAAAATTATCATCAGAGCATTCTTTTCATAACTTTTATGTATTCAACATGTTACCATTATCATCAACCCCATTTTACATGGGTTACCATGTCTCTAAATTATTTATGTATTGTTCATTGGGGATTTAAAACTGTCTTGGTCTATTCCAGAACAACATAAAGGATTGTCTTTCATAGCAATATATGCTAAGTGGTTAGGAAGGTAGTGTAGATGCTTAAAGAATGTTTGATGGATCTTGCAGGAAGATGGCACCCTGTTTGAGTATTTCTAATAAAAAAGTTTTGAATGGTTAATTATTTCATTCTTGTACTTTTATAGAAGAAGACCTTTATCAGAATGATAATGATACATTTTCCTTTTGGTTCTTGACCTGCCTCCCTGAATTTCCATGTACCAAATGCCTCCATAGTTAATGGTTTACCATTTCAGGACACGTGTCCTTTTGATATATGCATATGTATACATGGAGGAGACTAAATATGTGTGGATCCATTGTCTAGAATGTTCTAAAAATGGCAAGGGTGTATTTTGTATGAGTCCAATAACTCAGCATTTTAAAGAGAAACATAACCCATACCCTGTAGTATCTGAGATTTTGTTTTATGTTCAAAGTGCAACATTCAGAGTTGTATTTAGATACTTCATAAATACTAAAATGTTAAAAGGCAACTCTAATTTTCACATATTGAACTGTAGCTCATCAGAACATGAAGACAAGCTCCATTTGACATATCTGTAACTTTAAGAGCAGCCTAGCAATTACTCTTATTTAATTATGATTGGCTAATTTAGTATTAACATCTATTCTTGCATTAGTTTTTAGTATTAGGGATCTTTAAAGCCCAAGGAGTCAGTTTACGTTGCTGATAAGACTGAGTCTTTTAGCATGCAATCTTTACATTCCAAGTGTGTGTTTTTTTCATTCCACTGTTAACGACTAGAGCTGAAGCATTTCTGCTTCAGAAAACTAAGGCCTACATTTGAAACTTGAATCTAATGCTGAAATAGGTGAAGTGATACTGAAATACCCTAAAATCTTGATAAAAAGTACACAGAGTATTGTCTTTGATTACTTTTCTCGTGTTTCTAATTTTTTTGAAAGATCAAAACTGTGACTATGAATATGTAGCTAACATGTTTACGTAGTGCAAAGCCTTAAGGGAGTAAAGTCTTGTGTTTTGCTAAAAACTGTGAACAAATCTTTTTAAGAGTGAAACAAAGTTAAATTTTAAATTATCAGTAGAAAATGTACTTTTCTTATCCTATTTTTCTAGGTATGAAATTCCGTTAAAGATTGTGTTGCCACATACAGTTTCAATATTTTTAAACTAATGCAACATTTCATTTATTTATAGGTAACACTGCTTCAGACCCAGAAGTTCTAAAGGCCAACTCATATGGATTTATTGGATGCCTTTCTTCTGTTCAGTATAACCAAATTGCTCCTCTGAAAATGGCTTTACGCTACTCCAGTACAGCTATCATAGGTGTTCAAGGGCATTTAATTGAATCCCATTGCACTTCATCACCAGGATTTGATATCAATACAATAAAGACAACACACTCTTCATCAGGTACTTTATTAATGCATTCCTAACTACTGTCGCACTTAAAAAAGGGCATCTGAATGTGCAGTACATTATAAAGAATGTTTTGACATTTTTACCATTATTTTATTGATAGAACATGCAACTAGTCATATTCACAAACTTTGTCTTTATATTCAGATGCTAACAGTTACATATGCCTCCATTCTTATCAAGACTTGACATTCAAGCCATTTGCTGTAAACTTTATCATCAGATTCATGTCTTAGCCCATATTTTCACTTCTAAGAGGAAAATTGATGGGAATTGCCATCTTTTCTCCTGATGGACGTATGTCAGGAATTAAAAAAATGAGGCCAGTATTGTTAGGGTGCTCATAATACAAAGGAATGACCTAACACTGTTAAAATGCAGAAATTTGTTTAGTGACACAATCAGTAGAAGGATTAACTGGCAGTAACTCTTGCAGATAAATAAGGTGTTTATGTAATGCTATGGAAATGAGGTACAGTTATCTCAATTTAAATGAGGTTAGTATTATCAATTATTTTTTAAAGCCACTTAATGTTTTATGCTACGTTTTAAGAATCACTTGGGCATCATCTGTTAAAGTGCAGAACAAACTTTGCAATGCAGGCGCTTTACCTTGCAGTCTACTCAGCAAATCTCATCACTAATGAATGGCTTCACTGTCACTTGAAACTGAGTTTCAAGGCTGATGTCCCATTAATTTCTTTCTGTAAGCATAGTTCAGCAGTTCCATATGTACCACTTCTTCAGAAACATTTACACAGTGCTTTTGCACTAATGACAGGGAAGAATAACTCACAATTGCTCAATTATGCTGATCTACAAGCAGGCTGTTTCCTGTACCATGAGAAGGGATTTTTTAGTGCACAAAGCATTGCTAAATAAAATGACAGGGGTGACTACTTCCACAGGAGAATGGCTGACAAATTCCTAATAACAGCATAACATTTCTGCTAAAACCTGAACACCAGGGAATGCTTATAAGTGGACATAGTATCTGAAGAAATGTTAACCCTGAAACAAGGTAAAGTTTCAGTAAAAGAAGAGCTAGAATGTTCAATATTATGGTGAAGGCAGATCCTTTCCTGTAACTCAGTGAGAGTAAGGCAAAGCAATCCTGAATAAGATGCACACACACACACACACACACACACACACACACACACACACACACACACACACACACACAGACCCTATTAGATACACATCTATAAACAGTTCGGTGGATTAACAGTTTACCTACGTCATCTCTTTGTGTTGTGGGTAAAAAACAGAAGCTATTGAAACTCTACATAGATATAGGCAGTTCATGAAGAATTCACACAAAATGCACCCTGGGTTGGAAATGAATGAGAGAAAAAAACGCTGCTGTGAAGCACCAATACTTACTGAAGCACCCTCAGCCATCCCCTCTGAATTATACACTTTTTTCTTTATTAGCCAGGTAAGTATGCTAGTTTAAATACCATATTTTTGCAAGAATCTTTGCAGAGTTGGGAAATGTATGTCAGGAGAAAAAAATGAGCACAACATTGTCCAAGTGTTCAAAATACAATAGAACAATGTAACAAACATTAAAGTGCAGAAATGTGTTGAGTGGAACTAATTCATCCATCATTAAAAGTATTAAATGGCAGCAACTCTTGTGATATATAGAACAGACAACATCAGACTAAGTAGCAGATAACAAAATGATAAAAGGCATGGCTGTATGTGGGAGGAGTTATAAGGATACAACCAATCAGCCTAAAGTGAAAGAGATTCACGTGTAATAGAGGAAAACAGAGGAAATTATAGCTAGATTTTCAGGCGGGCATAGTGACACCAGTAACAAGGAAGTGACGGAAGCTCACCAGGAGGCTTTTATTATATATGAAGTTGGGCGTGGCTTGCCAGGTGGGCTAGGAAGAGCTTGTCAGGAGGTAATGCTGTTATATTATAGTATTAAACAGGGAATTAGGGGAATCAACTTCTCATAGGGGCATGCTAATTGTATTACGAGTCTGGAGGATTGAACTACAGGATTCCACAACAGTAACACTCAGCACCTAGTTATAGAGGAGGCCTGTCATAGCCGGCCTTAGGCATAGGCCATCTAGGTGGCCGTGGGGGCACTTTTCCAGTATTTATTTGGTGTAGGTAGACCAGGATGGGGGCACCAGGTAATGTGGTGGGGGGCACTGTGGAACCCTTTTGCCTAGGGCACCAGTTGACCTAGGGCCCTTCCTGAGTCCTGTAATAAGGAAGAAGCATGAAATTAAAGTTTAATTAAAGTAAAAGATAAATATATACTGTCCAGGACAACATTTTTTAAAATGCAGTTTCTAAAATTGCTTGATTTTGAAAATGGAGTAATCAGCACCATTTGCTGCCCCCTTGTTAATCTGAATCACTGTAGTATGACTTGCATCTTGTTCATTTTTTCACGCAAACAAAATGTAAATTGTAATAAGTTAAGACACATACACAAAAGTGTTTTATAGGGAACAAACTTACCTACGACCCCCCCCATGCTCCTTCTGTTGTGCAAACTAACTCCATCATCCTACATCGGGGGGGGGGGGGGTTAAAATCCCCAGTAACATCACATAGTTTGAAGTTGATGGGTTACCCTGGTGAGAGCCCTCTAGGCAAGACTTTTGGGACTAAATACAGTATTTTAGTAAATAGTGATTAATTAGTGGTCAGATCAGAGATAAAACTAAAGCAATAATAATTGAACAGATGTTTATGAATGACCAAACTAAAATAAAAACGGTCACAGTATGAAATAACTGACCAGTTAGCCCCTTCAAAACACTGTAGTAGTGTTCATAAAAGCTGGGCAGAGATAAGCATGCAAATCACTCTGAATGTGGTCACTGCATTTTAGGCCAAGGGTGGGACTTCTAGTCTTTTTAGCTACTCCATGGAATTCAGGCATGAGCAGCTGACTCATTTTATAATTTTCTGAAACAGCTTGAGGGCTCTGTGATAAGATGGGTGCCTCACACTTCCAGGGTGTGGATTTAATTCCAGCCTCTGATTACAGTCTGAGTGGTGTTTACATATTCTTTCCATGTGTGCATTTGCTACCATTGTGTTATTGGCCTAAGTTATGGATGAACTGGAACAGATCCTCTTACACACCTAACAAATGATAAATAGCTCCATGGCAGAGCCACCAGGCAACATGGTGATAGCATAATCCCTTAGTTCTTTGACCTATTAATTTATTTCATTAATTACTGACAGTTAAATTTAACGTCTAGGATCAACAAACAGCAGTCGATTAAAATGATCCGCACATTACCTCCAGAAGGATAACTGAATCTGCAGAGTAGGGTCACTTCTAAATGCAGAACTGAGGGTAACACAACAGTGAAGCATGACAGAATAACAGCAGGCAACAGACAAGCTGGATATGCTCACTAACCTGGTGTTTCAAATCTTATTGGATGTGAATAACAAGTACTAAGGAGTAATTACAGTGCCAAAGTAAGCTTCTTAGAATCAGCCCTTCTGGCAGATGCTTGCCGTATCCAACAGGTAAAAGTGGAGTCTCTGGAACATCATCTGACATTAGGCAGATTAACCAAGAAAGTGGCAGACCTGGAGGACAGGCACTGCTGCAACAATCTCTGTTTAGTAAGCCTATGAGAGATGCCAGATTTACAAAATCTGAACATTTCTTTGCAGTACAAATTACTGTTTGTGGCAGGTCTGAAGCACAGTATTGTAATATAGAGAGCTCATAGGTGTCTAAAGCCCTTCCCCAGGGAAAACTAATCACTTAGGCAAATATTTAAATTTTTATACTATGCTCATAAAGCAGCTTCACTACAAAAGCTACAAGAGGGAAAGGGATTTCTAATCAATGGCTGCCGGAGGCAACTTTTCCAAGACATTTTGCAGCATACTACTGCTAAAAGGAAGGCCTTGCTACAAAAAAGGTTGCAAGCATCACTGGTTTATCCTGCCATCCTGAAGATAAAGTGGAATGCAATCTATCATTTTTTGGCTAACTTGAATTTCCATTAGATTTCCTGTAGAGTAAACGTACTCTGAAGTCAGTCAATAATGAAGTCAGGACAAATGGAGCTGGTACACTTCCCCAACATGAAAGAAGCAAGTGTCTTACTCACCATGGCAAGTATGCAGCTATATCCACTACTCCATCTCAGCAACACCTCTCATCCCCAGCTTCTGGCAGCAGGAAAAATGCTGGATTTCATCAGAAAAGTCTGGAAATGATTCATAAGCTCTTTGCAGGCAACTCTTTCAAGGCAGTCCTCAACTTCCTGGAGAAGTCAGGGATGACTACCCGTGTGACACATCACCTTTAATCAGTTCATGGTCAAGAGGAAAGAATTAGCTACAGAGGAGTAAACACAGATGATGCCTTTGCCTAAGGAGACTAATGCCCTCCACATTTTGAGGACTAGCGCAGATGGCAAGAAGTCAGAGCACCAGCAGGTCAAGAAGAAAAAAAGGCAAGCTGGCAAAGAAACATCTGAGTATAATCCATTCTCTTGACTTACATAATAATTGGTTATAAGTGTTAATTCATGATATGTTTTAGTTTATATATAGAGTATTATACAGTGTGTAGATGTGGTATTAGCTCTGTCAGTCTATTTATTTATTGATTGATTGCATTTGTCGACCGGGAAAGTCTGACTGGGCACAGGATTCCTTTTCAGCAGAGGCCCAGGAAGAAAAGCTACAAAAGATACATATTAAATATTTATACGTAGGGCAGGATTCACGATGGCTTGCACGGAGTCTAAGAGTAGTGTAAGACTCCATGCAGCCATAGCGATCCAGGAACAGCCTGTATTTGCGTGTAAGAAAGCACCTAAAACGTCTCTTACACGGACAGTGCGTGTATATGCTAATTACCTCACTTGCAGCTGAAAGACATGCAAATGAGGTAATTTAGCGATCCAGGAAGCAGAAACCTGCCCGTGTAAGAGCCGTGTTATCTGCAGAAATGTACTCAGTTGACAACTGAGTACCGTTCTGCAAATAACACAATGGAGCCTTGTCAGCTCCAAATAAAGGTTGCATATGTTCCAGGCAGCATGCCAATGGCCAAATATGTGGCCACTGGCAATGTACCTCGATGCAAAAATAAAATAAAAATGCTATTTTTTTTTGGCGATGTTTAAACGAAGTGCAGCGCCACGCAAACGGGCTGCGCTAAAAACAACATGGCCACCGAGTAGGGGTTGCTAAGGGGGGAAGCTGAGTGTAAGACATGTAACTAAGCATTAGTAGGCAATCCTATGTAAATGAGTGGTAGGATAGTGAATCACACTGTCACATAGCAAATGAGCACATTCCATGCAGTGTAGGAGTAGGATAAGGGGGAGTAACAGAGTAGGAGATAGGTGACATCACAGAGGGGAATGTATGAAAGAAATGAAGCTCATTGGAGCACAGTGGCATGTGAAAGATGTCAGTCACACATCATGGAAAGAGGAGTGTCAACAAGTAGGCATGGGAAAGCCAAGAGATGGAAGGTGTACACTATGGATAACACCAAAGTTCCTTGCTGGGCGTGCATGCGCGCGTGTGCACGCTGGTAGGCATGAGTAAGACAGAGTGCGCACGTGTAAGCGTGAGTGCACGCGTTTAAGGCAGAGTAAGCACGTAGGAGCCTGTTTAAACACCTGTAAACTTGCTTGCACTGGTGTACATGCGTTTTAACCCGAATAAGCAGATTCTAGTCCGTCTAAGCATGTGTGCGTGCATGTTAGCTGCTGTGAGCATGTTTTTGCTTGTATGCACGTCACCCCCCCCTGAGGAAACAGAAGGGAAAAAGGAAGCAGGAGAAATAGTAGGAAGCTAGCAGGGAATACTGGCAGAGCTAGCAGGTGAAAACAATCAGAAGCAGGCAATTACACAGGTTGCAAACAACAGTGCAGTATGTTTCTCTCAAGAGACACTGCAACAGAGGAGTAAGCTATTAGAAGTGAAAACTGAAAAAGCTTCACTCAGACCAAAAATGCTAGGGGCTGCCATAGCTGTTATAAGGAGACATATGCAACTTGCTGAGGGTGGTGTCTATGCAAATGCTGCTGGACAACCCACAGTGAGGAGACGGAGAAGAGTGTACAGGCCCAGGGTCACCTACCAGGGGTTACATGAGTTGGAGATAGTGGAGCGCTATAGTGTGGACAGAGACCTCCTACAGCAAATTGTTGAGCTGTGCAGGCCACACCTCACACACAGAACCAACAGAGTGGAACCCATCCCAGTGGAAACCAAGGTATGTGTTGGCCTAAGAATACTAACAATAGGTACCTTCCAGAGACCAACTGGTGATATGATGGGGATATCACAGGCATCAGCATCCAGGGTACTGCACCAGTTCCTGGATGCCATGTCAGCACATGTCAGTGATCATGTATATTTCCCCAATTCCCGTGAGGTATTGGCCAGCAATATGCATCTCTTCCAGCAAATAGCAGAATACCCTGAGGTAGTGGGTGCAATAGACTGCACGCATATACGCATCAAAGCACCAGCTGGTGAGCAGGGTAGGGCCTACATTAACCACAAGGGCTTCCCCTCCATCAACTGCCAGGTCGTGTGTGATGCCCAGGGCATAATAATGAATGTGTGTGCTGGCTGCCCTGGAAGCTACCATGATTCCCATATCTGGCATGTGACGCAGCTGTACCAGACATTTGCCAGTGGGGGCATCCCACATGGTCACTTAGTGGGGGATGCTGGTTACGCACTGAAGCCGTGGCTGATGACACCCATCAGAAATGCACACACACCTGAACAAGAACGCCATAATGAGGCACACGCGCAAACACAAAATATAATCGAGCGTGTGTTTGGGCTGCTCAAGTCACGGTTCCGGTGCCTGGACACATCTGGTGAAGCCTTGCAGTACTCACCAACTACATGTACCCAAATTGTCATGGTATGTGCTATGCTACATAATATGATTCTGCGAAAACAGCTGCAGCAGGACCAGCATAAGGCTGGGCCAACCAGCCCCCCACTATTGCCAAGCCAATCACAGGCAGAGCATGACTCGGAGGAGGAACAACCTGAGCCTGCCCCAGTCGCATTGACCTTGGCAAAGAGGCAACGCATAGTACATACACTGGCTCAGTAGGAACCTTGGAAATGATACCTCTCTCTGACTCACACATATAGTAAAATGGATGCCTAAGTTGACACAACCTGCTTTCATACATGTACAGGGAGTGTAGTATGTGCGTCCAACATAGACAGCCCTGCAGCACCACCTGAGGCATGATTGCCATGTGTTAAGCAATGTAACACCATGTAGTATATGCAAACTTGATGACCCTGACTAACATCCTACCCTCACCAAGCATGATGCCACAATATGAAGACAAGATGATCAATTACAATAATTGGCTTAAGTATTGCTGTTAGTCAAAGGGGATCCAATGCGTGTCAACCTGGGATGACATGCTGAGCAAGACACGATGCTCCACCTGCTAGGGATGGCTTGCACCTGTCACTCCTGGCCTTTTGGATACTGGCAAAGGCTGTTGTCACCCCCACCGTGCCTTGAATAGGTAAGGCTTAAAACACAAACCCACCTCCATAGGTATCACAAGGGATAAGAACCTAGACGTAATGCTACCCAATGCCAGAAGTCTAAACTGCAAGATACATGCAGTCCAAACTCTCCTCTGCATGGAGAATGTTGATATCTATTCTGTAACAGAAACCTGGGTCAAGGCTCACAAGAGCACCCTAACACCAGGTTACACCTCATACCATGCTTTACAGCCCCAAAACATGGAACAAACTACAAAAGGAGGGTGACTATCAATAACTGTGAAGGATAACCACACCCCCAGGTTGGTACCACAGCAAGAAGCAGCATGGACTATCCAGGGGCAAGTAACAGTGGCTAAAACTGCCTCCCAGTTTGTAGCCTGCTACAGACCACCCTCCTAACGCCAGGAACCGCACTTGGCCTACTTCGGAACACATGAAAATATCAAGGTCTCCCCAAACAACATTATATTGGGTGACTGAAAATACTCAAACATAGACTGGGAGCATTATTCTAGCTCCAACACCCTAGGCCAAAGGTTCCTAGAATTCATAAACCAAAATGCTAAGGAACAACTTACCACTCCCACAAGAGGGGTAAGCATAATGGATGTGATAATCAGCAACATGGGTACTCTATGCCTAGATGAGAAGTGTATCCTTCACTGGTAAGATCAGACCATAGAGTAATCTCACTGGATATTCACATCCTGACCCCAGTCTCTGGGCAGAAAACCACAGTGAAAAACATGTGTAAAGCAAATGTTGCACTCCTCCAAACTGATGTGGAATCCATTAAAGGCCTTGTGCCTGTGGAAAATATGGGCCAGACCTCAGAACCCTTTATAAATGCATTTTATGAACACTTTCAGGAATGCATGGATTATGCAATCCCAAATAAAACCAAGACCCAATTCCATACACGCAGGCATCTGGCCTGGTGGACCCCAGCCATTACCAAACCATGCAAGAGAAGGAGGAAGCTACTACATGATAGAGCAAAACCCAAAAGGGGAAGTAATCTCTGATCAGTATTATGGCAAAAAACTATGGCCACACATAAAATCCTCTAAGGCCAGCTACAACATGTTGAATCTGGGAATCTTGAGGCAATGTTACACCTGCCCCATGTACACATACAACCCCATCCTCCCCCCAACAAATACAAATATTTGTGAGAGATGCAACTATTTATCCAAACTGGAGGCCGAGCTCTCTCAACTCAGTATTGGCAAAACCAGTCAGGAGGAGAAGGTAACCACACACACCACAAACCCAGTCTCACATAGACCTATCACAACTGCAAACCAAAGACATAAACACACAAAAACATTCCCGGAGGCTCTAATTAAAAATCTACCAAATCAACAGAGGCCTCCAAAGCAGTCACACAAGCAACCACTACCTCAAAACATAGGACATGCAACACAATTCACAAAGTCAGTGTGCCAAACAGTCACAGCCCTTAAGGACAAACAACATGCCTGATACACTTGTAATAGGTGACTCCATAGTCGGACACACTGATGTCCCGCTTACCAGACTGAACAAGGAAAAGGTTACAGTAAGCTGCCTGTTGGGCACTAGAATCCGCCACATAACACAAGCACTCAGGTCACTCCAAAGCAAGTACAAATATGACTCAGTCATTGTCCATGCTGGTGTGAATGACCTAAGACGTACCTCCCTGGACTACATGAAAAGAGACATAGAGGAGCTCTCTGATTATGTAGCCCAGGCCGGTATGACCCTGAGCCTGAGCAGAATCTTACCCTCACCAAGAATGATGCCACAGTACAAATACAGAATGATCAGCTTTAACAATTGGCTCAATTACTGGTGTCATTCCAAGGGGATCCAGTGTCTGTCTGCTTGGGATGACATGCTTGACAAGCCACGCTGCTTTGCCAGGGATGGCTTGCACCTGTCACTCCTGGGCTTCTGGATATTGGCCAAGGCTCTTGCCACCACCATAGTGCCTTTTTTAGGCAAGGCTCAAAAGACAAACCCACCTCCCTAGAAAACATAAGTGGAAAAAAATAAGGGTAATACTGCTCAACGCCAGAAGTCTAAACCTCAAGATGCATGCTTTCGAGGCCCTCCTCGTTATGGAGAACATCGATGTCTGTGCAGTGACGGAAACCTGCTTCAAGGCTCCTGAGAGCACCCCAGCACTACCAGGTTATACCTCATATCATGCTTTTCGACCCCAAAACCTGGACCAAACCACAAAAGGGGGGGGAGTATCCATATTCATCAAAGATACCCACACCTCCAGGTTACTGACAACACACGGAGCATCGGAGACCATCCATGTGCAACTAACCATAGGCAAAACTGCCGTACAGTTTGTAGCATGCTACAGACCACCCTCTCAAACCCAGGAACCCCACTCAGCCTTCCTGAAGACACTGGAGAGTATGAATGTCTCTCCAAATACCAAACAAGGTACCCACAAATTACCACATAGGTGGTAATGCATTACGTATGGAAGAAGTAATCAGGGACCTAGGGACACAAGTGGACAGTAACCTCTCATTTGACACTCACATTGTCAAGGTGGCTAGGAAGACCTTCTATATTGGCCACCTTATTATGAAAGGATTCACATCTACATCAAGAGAGGTCATTGTGTCCCTATGCTCTTCTCTTATCAGGCCCATAATTGAGTACAATGCCTCATTTGGGATGTACCTTACCCGACACCTGCAGCAGTTAGAAAGACCCCAAAAGTACCTCACCAAGAGGATAAAGGGTCTCAAACATTTGTCATATGCTGCCCGGCTGAAGAAACCCCAGCTGTATTCAGTTGCATACTGCCTACTCAGAGGCGATGTATGCCCAACGTACAAGGCCATGTCCAATCCAGAATTAATGGACATGCTCCACCTCAGAAAATCCAAATCCATCAGAGCCACGAGAGTGAGAGATTTGAACCTCAACACATAAATAAATAGGATGTGCTGGAGGGACAGATTCATAACCCAGAGGCTCCCTACACTCTGGAACAGAATCCCAGTCCATGTTAGGCAGAGCCCCTCACTGATTCTCTTCAAGAGAAATCTTGACGAGTGGATGGGAGATCGTAGATTTACACTGAGGGTCATCTCTATGTCACTTCTAGACAGAGGCACAGTAAAGTAAACCCTAAATGGGCATAATATTCACATTGCAAGGGGTGGCGATAGCCACACACACTCTGGCTAGGCTTATAAATGCCCTAGGGCAGATAGCCTAGTATGAACCTATGAAGATACAAATTGTACAGGACACTAAGGATAATCACAAGACTTTCTTAACTGATGGTAGGAACCTTGATGGGAATTCACAGATATGCTCTGAATTACTCAAATATTACAAACAATACACCAAACCCACACACATTGCCAACATCCAACCTGACAGGTGCAGTGCAAACTCCCCCCCCCCCACCAAAATGCCAAATATCTATCCCAGCAGAGTGCTGACCCCCTGACATTGCAGATGCTGAGGTAACAGCCAGCATCTTCAAAGCAAAACACACAGCATCAATGGTATGAGATGGTGTCCTGGGCTCGTCCAACATGAACTCCAAGAAGAATGGAACACCAAATAACACTACTGCTCAATCTCAGCCTTACCACAGGATATGTACCCAAAGAGCAGTGTACAGCAACAGTGGTCTCTCTCCACAAAGGTGGTGCCTGAATGGATACTGCAAACTATCACCCCAGAATCCTGACAAGCTTGGTCTGCAAAGCTATGGAAAGGATCATCATGGACCTCAGAAATAAAGATATTGGGGACCTACAGACACTGGACCCTACCCAGTGTGGCTTTCTTAAGGGCAGATCCTGCCCCTTAAACATGTTTGACTCATTTGAAACAGTCACCAAGGCCATTGATGAGGGGAATGTGGTCCACACAGCCTATCTGGACCTTGCAAAAGCCTTCCATACAATACCCCACTTGTTCATTATAGATAAGCTCACCAGCTTAAATATAAACCCCTATGTCAGTAGATGGGTTGCAAACCAGCTCAAGGACAGAACTGACATGGTCAGAAATGCTGCAGCCATGTCAGACTACAAACCAGCTACAACTGGCATCCTACAAGGCTCGGTCCTGGGACCTCCCTTGTTTGGTATATATTTCCCATAGGTACAGGCCAACATGGAAGGACTGTGTCTGAACAAGTTTGCAGATGACTACAAACTGGACACCATATCTGACCCTCCAGCTGACACAAGCATTCTACAAAAGGGCCACATAGAAACAGACAACTGGTGCCAGAGCCATGTCATCAAGCTAAATGCAGAAAAGTGTATAGTCATCCCCTTTGGAAAAACAGTAAGTGCCCACCAATTACCACATAGGTGTTAACCCATTAAGTACTTTAGAAGTAATAAGAGACCTGGGGACACAAGTTGATAGATATCTTACATTTGACAACCATGTGGCCGTAGTGGTTACAGAAACATACCATATACCCACCTAATCATGAAGGTATTTACATCTAGATCAGGGGAGGTCATCGTGCCACTTCAGTCATCCTTCATCAGCCTCACAATTGAGTACAGTGGCCCTTGTGGGATGTACCTTAGCAGACACCTCCAGCAACTGGAAAGACCCCAAAAGTACCTCACCAGGAGTATCAAAGTGCTCTAACAGATGCCCTGTGTTGCCTGATTAAACAAACTGCAGCTCCACACAGTGCCATACTGCTTGCCCAGAGGCAATCTGTACCTGATGTATAAAGCCATGTCCAAGCTGGAATCAATGAACATGCTGCACCTTGTAAAATCTGAATGTCAGTGAGCTATGCACATGAGAGACCTGAACCCCAGCACTGACATAAATGGGACATGCTGTAGTGATTGATCCATAACCCAGAAGCTCCCCCCCCACTCTTGAGTAAACTCCCAGTACAGGTTAGCCAGAGAGTCCCTCATTGACTCTCTTCAAGAGGAATCTTGATGAGTGGATGGGAGATGGTAGGTTTAGTTTAATGTAGAAATCAGACTTAGCGCCTCGGCCACAACAGCCTTCCAAGAGTACATAGATAATAGTGTACACACACTCCCTTTTATACCTGACAAACCTGTTGTTTTTTCTGGTTTTTAGTCTTTTTTTAAGACTAATTTTGGTTGTTTTTGAGATGGTAGGTTTACCCTGGGTATCCCATTTATGTCACGGGTAGACAGAGGCACAGTATACTAACCTTGAAATATGTCATGGCAAACTCCAGTTACAATGTGTGTTGAAGGACAAACACACTCTCTGACTAGCATTAGAAATGGCCTAGGGCACATAGCTAGTGTTTGTCAATGTCCACCCAAGTTGCGGAATACACTACCAATGTTGGACAAGCCTGGTTTAAGTAGTCCATATCTGAACAAAATGCAACATGGTCATATTTGCACAACTGAGAAAGAAAATGAGAACGCCAAAAGCCAAGAACAACAAATTCCAGAATGGCTGAGCGGAAGCAATAATTCCAATGCTGTTGTAGCAAAATACCAAGTTTATTCCACCACAAAACACGAACCACAGCATTATCACTCGGATCCTACCGAGCTTTGTCAAGTACGGTACAGGTACTTGACAAAGCTCGGTAGGATCCGAGTGAAAGCGCTTGTGTTATACGTTGTGGTTCGTGTTTTGTGGTGGAATAAACTTGGTATTTGCTACAACAGCATTGGAATTATTGCTTCCGCTCAGCCATTCTGTAATTTGTTGTTCTTGATATTTGCACAACTGGCCCTTAACCAGTCTGGTGTGCTCACTATGAATATTTAAAGCAGTGATAGGACTGAAACCCAGGATACTGTCCACCACAGTGAAAGTACTGAACTAGTACACTATACAATATTACAGTGTTTGGTCAGTATGAAAGGATGTTGACAACTGTATGCAAACTATCCCATGGAAACCCTGCAGGCACAGCATAATCCCTGTTGGGTTCAGACACAAAGCAGTTGGGCAGTAAGAACACAACATGCCTTCCAACACACAACTATAAATGTGAAATATTGTTGAAGTTCACACACAACCACAAATGTGGTGGACCTCAGATCTCAACATATGGAAAGCTCACACTGGGCATGCTTGCACACTTTGATAAATGAGACATATGTCAGGCAACAAGCCATGGAAAGCCTGAACTGGGCATGCTCACACACTTAGGCCATGTCTTAGTTTAGCAGTTGGCCACACATATCTGGCATTTGTATGTGTTAAGCCAGGAACCTCCCACAATACAGCAATCTGCCCAGTGCACACAGTTAAATGACAACAGAGACATAAGTAAAATAGTGGATCCCTCTCATATTCAAACATCTTCCACAGATATACAAGTTGTTCATAGAAACAGGGAAAGCTATGGCAATAAAGACAGTTTATCAGCAACAAATATTGTGCATCTGAAAATTAAACATATGGGTGTAGAGGTCAATACTAGGCTGTTTGCCCTAGGGAATACATACGCTTAGCCAGAGTGTATTTGGTGTCTGCCTCCCCACTACAGTAGGCTACTATGCCTCTGTAAAGTAGGTCACAGAAGACACCGTTTAAGGCTAGTGTGCTGTGCCTCCGTCAAGCAGGGACACAGTGGAGATCCCAGGGGTTGAATTTGCAATGTCACATCCATGTGGCTGGAGTTTGCCGGAAGAGGATTGGCGAGGAGTTATAACATTAACTGGGATTCAATTCCAGACTGAGGGGAGCCTTATCTGCAGTGTCTGGACAATTTCACTGTCAACACTTTGAAGTGATGATTTTGAGGGATTGAAGTGTCTTGCCAATACTGTTCAGAGATGTCCTCCCTCTGTGGGATATTGCTCTGTAATGTATTAGCTCCCTCCTTCTGTTGTACAGCTTATATATGGCTGGTGTAAAACTGACAGGTCTCCTGTTGTGGAGGAGTCTTGGGTTTATTTGGGATAGCATGATCAATGCAAACCTTCCGGATGCTCATAGAATGCAATTGCCAAGGATTATGCAGTGTCCTGTATAATCCTCCAGCATGGGTCCTTTGAAGTCTTCCACCCCAGTCTTCACAAGTGCAAAGTCTGCTTTTGATAAATACTTTGTTTGCAGTGGCTTCCTTGCCTGGGGGTGGGGATGGGATATGGATGTCCAGGGAAAGTTGGTTATGGTCCGATATTAACAATGGTGGTCTACCTCTGGTGTGGAACATAGAGTCCCCACGTTGCAGATGGTCAGGTCCAATATGTATTCCCCCTTGTGGCTGTGGTGATTGGTCCTGCCATAGCACATGGATTCACAAATTGTAGTGGCTGTAGGGTGATGTTGTTGAGGCCTGTGTAGTTCCCCCGCTCAATATACCTGTACCTGAAGTTAACCACTGTAATGGTGTATGTGAACACCTTCATATCCTACACTGTTCCCAGGGAAGCAAAGTGTGGTTCCTGGATATGGGAGGGGTGGTCTGAACTGGTTGTGTTGTGTGTTACAAGTCCTGTGGTCACGAAGCATGGTATAAAACATAACCTGGCAGTGCTGATGTGCATATGTGACCCTGAAGTAGGCGTCTGTTAATGCATATATATGCTATCCCCCTTACTGACGGATAGTAATAGATGTACATACCTCTTTATAAATAATGATGTCAGCACCCTAGAAATACTGCAGGAGAAGAAAAGATACCCAGTAATTCGAATAATGCGCTCCGCTAATGCGTCTCTCTCAAGTGTCATAATATAGTTAGGTAGGGGTTTGAATCCTGCAAATGCGCAGTGTGTATGCAATTCTGTTTGAAAGAAATGTCCCTTTTGGCAACTAGAAGAACACACTACATGATGTACATTCCTCTTTCTAAACACTGATGATATCAGCACCCTATAAGTACAGCAGGAGAAGGGAAACCTCCCAGTAATGAGAATAGCGTGCTCTGCTAATGCGTCTCTCTCAAGTGTCATAACATAGTTAGGTAGGGGTTTGAATCCTGCAAATGCTCAGTATGTGTGTGTACAACTCTGTTTGAAAGAAATGTCCCCTTTGGCAACTAGAAGAACACACTACATGATGTACATTCCTCTTTGTAAACACTGATGATGTCAGCACCCTATAAGTATAGCAGGAGAAGGGAAACCTCCAAGTAATGCGGATAGCGTGCTCTGCTAATGCGTCTCTCTCAAGTGTCATAACATAGGTAGGGGTTTGAATCCTACAAATGCCATGTGTGTTTTTGTCACACAGTTTGTCCATGTGTGTTGGGTGTTGCTCTTAATATTGTATGACATATATTATAGCAGTAATTTCAATGCACACATGAGGTATGTGTGTGCCACATAGACATATGTACCTGTGACCTTAAATAGTTCTCATGTGTGAAGCCTGCCTCATGTGAATACATGGAATTTGCATTACACAACTTTTTCACTGTGGTTTTCTGTGCAGGGGTTGTGGTTGGTATGTGACTATACAGTGAGATTACTCTATGGTGTCATCTTACCAGTGAGGGATACACTTCTGGTCTGGAGCATAAAGTCCACATGTTGGTGATGATCAGGTGCAGCATGTTTTCCCCTCTTGTGGGAGTGGTAACAAGTTGTTCCATAGCATTTGAGTGTATGGATTCTAGGAACCTTTCACCTAGGGTGTTGGAGCTACAGTAATGCTCCCAGTCTATGTGTGGGTAAATGAAACTGCCCAATATATTGTTGTTTGGAGACAACTGCATATATTCATGTGTTCTTAAGTAGGCCAAGTGGGTTACCTGGATTTAGGAGGGTGGTCTGTAGCAGGCTATGAACTGGAAGTCAGTTTAACTCACTGTTAGTTGTACGTGGATAGTCTGTGATGCGTCACGCTGTGGCAACAACCTGGGGGTGTGGGTATAGGTTCATAGGTTCATAGGTTTATAGGTTCATAGGTTCATACTAGGCTATCTGCCCTAGGGCATTTATAAGCCTAGCCAGAGTGTGTTTGGCTTTCGCCACC
The DNA here is from genome assembly GCF_019279795.1 of Protopterus annectens. Lineage (NCBI taxonomy): Eukaryota > Metazoa > Chordata > Ceratodontiformes > Protopteridae > Protopterus > Protopterus annectens. The sequence goes on along the minus strand of NC_056728.1, from coordinate 162,216,715 downwards.
CATTTTAAATTAATTTTGCTATGCCCTTTTTCGAGGTTAGTATACTGTGCCTCTGTCTAACAGTGACACAGAAGTGATACCCGGGGTAAACCTACGATCCCCCATCCACTCATCAAGATTCCTCTTGAAGAGAGTCAATGAGGAACTCTGCCTAACCTGGACTGGGATTTTATTCCAGAGTGAAGGGAGCCTCTGGGTTATGAATCTGTCCCTCCAGCATGTCCTGTTTATTTCAGTGCTAAGGTTCAAGTCTCTCGAGCGCCTAGCTCGATGGGATTTGCATTTTCTGAGGTGCAGCATGTCCATTAATTCCAGGTTGGACATCGCTTTATAAGTCAGGCACAGATCGCCTCTGAGCAGGCGGTATGCCACTGAGTAGAGCTGGAGTTTCTTTAACCGGGCAGCATATGGCATCTGTTTGAGCCCTTTGATCCTCTTGGTGAGGTACTTTTGGGGTCTTTCTAGTTGCTGCAGGTGTCTGGTAAGGTATATCCCAAAAGGGGCATTGTACTCAATTATGGGCCTGATGAGGGATGAGTAAAGAGGCACGATGACCTCCCCTGATCTAGATGTGAATCCCTTCATGATTAGGTGGGCTATATAAAATGTTTTTCTAACCACTTTGGCCACGTGGTTGTCAAATGAGAGATTGCTATCAACTTGGGTCCCCAGGTCCCTAATTACTTCTTCCATACTTAATGGATTACCACCTATGTGGTAATTTGTGGGTACTTTGTTTTTGCCAAAGGGGATGACTATACACTTTTTGGCGTTTAGCTTGAGGCCACGACTCTGGCACCAGTTGTCTGTTTCTATGAGGCCCTTTTGGAGGATGCTTGTGTCGGCTGGAGAGTCGATTATAGCGCCCAGTTTGCAGTCATCTGCGAACTTGGTCAGCCACAGTCCTTCCGTGTTGGCCTGCACCTCCGAGAAATATATACCGAACAGGAGAGGTCCCAGGGCTGAGCCTTGTGGGATGCCACTTGTAACTGGTTTGGAGTCTGACATTGCTCCAGCAATTCTAACCACGTGGGTTCTGTTCTTGAGCCACTTTGCAACCCATCTAGTGACATATGGGTTTATATTTAAGCTGGTGAGCTTATCTATAATGCCCGAGTGGGGTATTGTATTGAAGGCTTTTGCGAGGTCCAGGTAGGCTGTGTGGACCACCTTCCCCTCGTCAATGGCCTTGGTGACTGTTTCAAAGAAATCGACCAGGATTAAGAGGCAGGATCTGCCCTTAACAAAGCCGAACTGGGTAGGATCCAGTGTCTGTAGGTCCCCAATATCTTTTTTTATGAGGTCCATGATGATCCTTTCCATAGCTTTGCAGACCAAGCTAGTCAGGCTTATGGGGCGATAGTTTCTAGGATCTGTTGAGGCACCACCTTTGTGGAGAGGGACCACTGTTGCTGTACGCCACTCTGTGGGTACATATCCTGTGGTAAGGCTGAGCTTGAACAGTAGTTTTATGTTTGGGTTTAGCTCTTCTTGGAGTTCATGTAGGACGCAGCCCGGCACACCATCTGGTCCCATTGATGCTGTGTTTTTTGCTTTGGAGAGGGCGGCTCTTACCTGAGCATCTGAGATGTCAGGGGGGCAGCACTCTGCTGGGATAGATATTTGCCCTTTTGGTGGGGAGGGGGGGAGAAGTTTGCGCTGAACCTGTCAGCTAGGATGTTGGCAATGTCTGTGGGTTCGGTGTATTTATTTGTCATTTTGGACTAATTCTGAGCATATCTGGGAATTCCCACCCAGGTTCCTAACATAACTAAAGAAAGCCTTGTGATTATCCTTAGTGTCCTGTGCAATTTTTCTCTCGAAGCTGGCCTTAGACGATTTTATGAGTGCCCATAGTTTTTTTGCTAACAATGATCAGAGATGCCTTCCCTTTTTGGCATTTTGCAGTGAGATTAGTCTATGGTCTGATCTTACCAGTGAGGGATACACTTCTGGTCTGGAGCATAGAGTCCCCATGTTGGTGGTGATCAGGTCCAGTATGTTTTCCCCTCTTGTGGGAGTGGTAACAAGTTGTTCCATAGCATTTGAGTTTATAAATTCTAGGAACCTTTGAGCTAGGGTGATGGAGCTAGAGTAATGCTCCCAGTCTATGTTTGGGTAGTTGAAGTCGCCCAATATAATGGTGTTTGGAGAGACCTTCATATTTTTCAGTGTTCTCAGGAAGGCCGAGTGGGGTTCCTGGGTTTGGGAGGGTGGTCTGTAGCAGGCTATAAACTGGAAGGCAGTTTTACCCACTGTTAGTTGCACATGGATAGTCTCTGATGCTTTGTGCTGTGCCACCAACCTGGAGGTGTGGGTATCTTTGATGAATATTGATACTCCCCCTCCTTTTCTGTTTTGGTCCAAGTTTTGGGGCCGAAAAGCATGGTATGAGGTATAACCTGGTAGTGCTGGGGTGCTCTCGGGATCCTTGAACCAGGTTTCTGTTACTGCACAGATATCAATGTTCTCCATGCTAAGGAGAGTTTCCAGTGCATGCATCTTGAGGTTTAGACTTCTGGCATTGAGTAGCATTACTCTTAGTTTCTTATCCCTTGTGATACCTATGGAGGTGGGTTTGTCTTTTGAGCCTTGCCTAAAAAAGGCACTATGGGGGTAGCAAGAGCCTTTGCCAATATCCAAAAGCCCAGGGGTGACAGGTGCAAGCCATCCCTAGCGAAGCATCGTGGCTTGTCGAGCATGTCATCCCAGGCTGACAGGCATTGGATCCCCTTTGAATGACACCAGTACTTAAGCCAATTGTTGAAATTGATCATCTTGTCTTCATATTGTGGCATCATTCTTGGTGAGGGTAAGATGCTATTCATGGTCAGGGTCATACCGGCCTGGACCACATGCTCAGAGAGCTCCTCTATGTCTCTTTTCATGTAGTCCAGGGAGGTACGTCTCAGGTCATTCACACCAGCGTGGACAATGACTGAGTCATATTTGTACTTGCCTTGGAGTGACCTGAGTGCTTGTGTTATGTGGCGGATCCTAGCGCCCGACAGGCAGCTCACTGTGACCTTCTCCTTGTTCAACCTGGTGAGCAGGATGTCAGTGTGCCTGACGATAGAGTCACCTATTACAAATGTATCAGGTGTGTTGTTTAGCCTTAAGGGCTGTGACTGTTCAGCACACTGGCTTTGTGAGCTATATGTTGCACGTGTTTTGTTTTGGGGTAGCGGTTGCTTGGGTGTCTGCTTTGGAGGTCTCTGCTGCTTAGGCAGATTTTTATTTAGAGCCTCCGAGTATGTTTTTGTGTGTTTATGTGTTTGGTTTGCTGTCGTGGTAGGTCTATGTGAGACTGGAATTGCAGTGAGTCTGGTTTCCTTCTCCTTTTGACAGGTTTCGCCAGTACTGAGTTGAGAGAGCTTAGCCTCCAGTTTGGCTATATGGTTGCATCTCTCACATGTGTTGGAATTTGTTGGGAGGAGGAGAGGGTTGTCTGTGCACATGAGGCAGTTGTAACATTACCTCAAGATTCCCAGATTCACCAGCTGGACCGGAGTGGAGATTGACAACAGACCTTTGGACATGCTAGAATAGTATTGGGAATTCCTTTATAATTGAAAAAAAAGGGCCAATGGGGAAAAAGGTACTCAAGGGGAGTTTGTGAGGGTGTAGTGCTTTTAATTTTTTAGTGCTGACTTATATAATTGCTTTAGTGAGCAAGTGCCAGGTAACTTAAATGCAATGTGTTACAGGTAACTTAAATGCAAAAATGACAAACAGTAACTTTCTTTCAAGTGAAACAAGGAAGTAAGTACAGTAAGCAATGCAGATGTCACTAGGGATCAACAGAAGCGCTGAAAAGCCAAGTTTTAGGTGGAATTAGCGTTTCAGGGAAATAACAAACAAACAAGCATACAAACAAAGCTAGATTCAGCAGGCCTGGATCTAGTCTATGCTACAGCAAACAAGGTGTACCAATTTCAGTAAGAAACAGTTCAGATATGCAGACACTATAAGCCTTTAACCAGAAATTCCCAGCTCAGAAGGGCAGAATCCAGCCTCTCCTCCCGCAAGAGTGCAGACCACAAACCTTCTTAATGTAAAATAACTGGCCTGAAGCCCAAGTGCTTAAACCAGAACTAATACACTTTTAGAATAACAGACACTGAGCCCTCAGTCAGCAGTTCCCAACTTAGAAGGATGTAAGCTACCTGTCCTGCCACCACAGTATCCTTGACATTTAATGAGACTCACCCTCCTGTCATAGTTAGTTCTGTGTTTTGGGCTGTCAAGCATGGTATGAGGTGTAACCTGGTAGTGCTAGGGTGCTCTTGGGAGTCTTGAACCTGTTGTCTATTACTGCAAAGATATCAACATTCTCCTTGCTGAGTAGAGTTTGGACTGCATGCATCTTGTGGTTTACATGTCCATCATTGAGTATCATTACTTCCATTTTCTTATCCCCTGTGCTACCTATGTAGGTGGCCTTGTGTTTTCAGCCTTACCACCAGAATGCAAAGATGTGCAGACATTACACTTTTGTAATTAATAGTGGTGTACAAAACAATACAATGACAATCGTACTGTTAATGCATGAGGCATGCTGGGATATACCCACAATGATATCATTACACTGTACTGTTAACAACATGATAATATTGCTACACTTCTATGTAGCCACCCTGTGCATCAGCACCATGTTAACCTGTTCCTGCATCAATGTTACAGATTGCAGGAGGTAGCACAGTTTCATCATATGCACAGAGTGTGTACTTGGTATGCCTGAGTCTGCCACTGATACATCCAATCGGCATGTATGTGTGTGTGTGTTAGTGAGGGACAACAGTACAAGATGGGGCAGTGTTGATGCGGTGTGTTCATGTATGTGTTAGCCCTAGGTGTTAGCATTATGCATGTGTGTATGCATGCACACAGTTCCACCTCGTGGCTGCCATATATGTGTGTTTGTGGACAGCCACAGACTGTACCTGCCAGGTCATACAGATCATTGTCTCTGTAACGGACACGGTACCTGTGCCTGGCAGGGGTGCTACAGACAGTATCAGGTACTAAGCCATACTGGGTACTGTCATCAGAAGCAGTTGGTTGATGACTGGACACATGTCCCTGCTGGGACTGTCCAGAGCCACGTGCACATGGTCTCCTAGGGCGGTCTGATGACAGCATAGACCCAGCATTGCTAAGGCTGGTAAGGGCACTATGGGAGCGGCTGCGGGTTTGTTGTCGTCTGGGATGACTGCCAGCTGCTGATGTTGCTGGCATACGTCCACGTCGACGCCTCAACCATCCTGCATTGCCCTGGCTCATGGACATGTAGTTGTGGAACAGATCTAATGTGTCCCCCCAACGTCTGTCAATGACCTCGGTGAAATTATGGATGGCAGCCGCAACGTCATGCATAGTGTCATTCATAGCAGTGCGATGTGCTCTAAGCTTCCTCAGACCCTGTCTGGTGTACCGTTCCATACGTGCCTGTGCCTGCATTACAGCCCAGAACATAGCTGAGGTTGAAAGACCTCTGTGGGCACGTCTGACAGGGGCAGTACAACCACAGATGCTCCCACGAGAACCCCTAGACATCTGCCTGTGTGGTACCATGTCAGGACTCTGGCCATGGCTGCTGTGAGGGGATGCATGTGCCACTGATACCAAATTACCCTGGTCAATGCCCACTGTATGCTGCCCCTCACCTAAGGACATTGGTGACAATGGATGTATCGGCAGGATGACTGTGCACATTGATGGGGTTGACTGCTGTGTACTGTTGATTGGCTTACCAACAACAGACCCTGTCACACCTCCCTGTACCATTACACATGTATCATCATTATCACTATCCCCAGCAGTGGCTTCAGATTCCCTGCTGCACACCACCAGAGCAACACCAGAACCTGTTAGAGGAAGACAGGAAACACAGTTTACAATGTGTACACAGTGTTACCACAGATGCACACGGGCACATGCACACATGCACACATGGGCACATGCACACATGCACACATAGGCACATGCACACATGCACACATGCACACATGGGCACATGCACACTCCTCAGTACATGAGATACAAACACACAGACACAAACACACCTAAAATCCAACACATAGCAATACTGTTTGAGGGTATTATTACTATTATTATCATTAGTATTAAAAGTATTGTTATTACACAGTTACCAGCATGGATTGGCTGCCTTGCTGTTACTCCAAAGGGACCTGCACAAATAAGACATTTATTGTCAGTGGACACAACTGTGCCATTGATACTGTGAGTATGATACAGTATAGTAGTACAACAGTTGGCTTTCACAGGTCTACTGCTGATATTGAGAATATCAATCTTGCACAATAATTTCCAGGATAACAGCTACAAACACAGTACACATCTCACACATGCAGAAATTACCAGTGTAGAGAGCAGTCAACTATAGATATGGCATGTTACCTGCACGCTCCATGTCCACATGCTGGGTGGCTCCAGCCTCCATCATTACACACGTCTGTGGATGTTGTTGTTGTTGGGCTGGAGCCACAACACTTAGGAGGAGCTCCTCTAGTCTGGTGAGGGGGGGATGTATAGGTGCCCCACCACATGTGGCAAGCTGTTGCCTGTGGATATCAGATGCACGCTGATGGACATTTCTAATTAAATCACTGCAGTGATGGCGTACCTGCTCATATATCCGGTTATGCATGCCTATGTCATTTACCCGACGGACAAGGTCTTGCCACAGTGCAGCCCTCTCCTGCTGGTTCTGGCTGGTCCGGGAAAAGAGTGTTGCAAAATCCCGCACCAGGCTCTGGTGTATCTCCTCATCCTCTGCAGCCAAATAAGAGGGGATGCGCTGATGCACCATCGCCCTGGAAGAAAAAGAAAAATATGTGAGCAAGTAATATGGCACACATAATACTCTACTGTAGTTATATCACTGAACTGCCATATATAGCATCTGTCTGTCTATCGGGGGATACACATGAAAATGACCACATATCAATGCTCAGCCAACAACTGTGTGACAGTGCCTGGCACACTCCATACAACAAACTAGTATACACCAGCAGTCGGCACACTGTTTGAGGTCCAATGCACCTCACACTGGGAATATGTATCAAGGTAATGGATGGGGAACATTGTCATCCCATGCAATGCATGCAATGCACAGTTAAAATTTCAATGGTAATGCACCCTAGTCTTTGCGGCCATACCCCTACCTACACCGCAGTCATATACAGGGAACCACAGCACAACATATGGCAATGTAGTATGTTTGTATCCCAATACCTGACACATCTTTCTCTGGCCTCACACCAAGGACACACACTACCATGACAGACACAATGTCATGCTGAGCAATCACACCATTACAGACCTTGCACACAGTCAGTGGCACACTCATTCCACCTCACATAGTTGGTATTGCAATGAGTACATGTGTGTATGCATTGTGTCATAGGTAGGTAGTATGCTATTGGCCCTGGGCCTACAGCAGCATACTGTTATGCTACCCTGCCCCTTGGGACACATGTAATGTGATTGTACTTGTTCCTGTCAAACAGTTACACAGGGTGACTCATATGGCATATTACCTATCTGCATAACATTCAACAGGGGTATGTCAGACATCTTCTACTGAGAAGCCTTGCTTCTTAATGCTGGGTGGTTTACGCCAGGGTATGGCTTATTTGTGGGTAGGAACCTGTACCTCCACCATGTGCTCTTTACTGCGGTGCCAAGGATGACAGACATAGGTCATTTAGGCTGGGGATATTGTGAGGTGTTACCATGGTTGTTGGACAACCGTTATGGGTGTGACTTAACTATGTATATCCAGCAGTGGTAACCTCTGTGTAGGTAGTTTGAGAGGCACTCTATCTGTGGTTTTGTCAGTCACTCTGCATAGGTAATGTGTTTGAGGGCATTATCACTGTTTGTTAGGTATGACTGTGTCCTTCTCCCTTTCTGTAGTTGTCATGGGAGGTACATACCGTGTAGGACATTGTGAGGTGTAGAGGGGTACAGTGACCTACATTTCCCTAGCTGACACACCATTTGTGCTGACACGTACCATGTACAGGGATTACAAGACTAGTGTGCCACTGTGAATATCAAAGGGGAGGCTATTGTACACTTGTTTCCCATGTTCCTTCTGACAGATCCAGTAGTAGGCAGGCAACCACCTATGTGGTGGTTAGTGGTGAAAGTGTTTTGGAATGGGGTATGGTACTCCAGTATCCACACTGGTGTTCAGTCCATGCCTTTGTCACCAGGCACCTGTTGCAATACATCTGCACATATGTGCCTCTCTCAGTATATATATATATAGAGAGAGAGAGAGACAGAGAGATTCATATACATACATATTTCTAGACATTCATATCTGTCTGTATATGTGTATGTATCTATATATATCTATATATGTATGCGTCTATTACATATATATATGTATATACATATTCTATCTATATATGTCTATCTATTTATACATACCTCTCTCTCTCTCTATGTACACATATATGCATATATATATATATATATATATATATATATATATATATATATATATATATAGATATATATATATATATATACATATATAAATATACATATATATATATATATATATATATATATATATAGATATATTTATTTACACATACGAATACACACACTAACATACTGCTAAACATCCATTACTGTACAACCTACATTGTACGTTGTACTACAACCTACATTGATATGTGCACATAGCAACCTTCAAATACATATGTATGTCCAGCCTTCACTAACAGTTGCAGTACGTCCCCTGCCCTATGCACATCTTCATATATATATATATATATATATATATATATATATATATATATATAGATACAGACTGCTAACACATATGGAGGGTTCACAGTATGTAGATTATTAGATTATGTAGTTTACATTACCTTTGTTTCTGACTGATGTTTGGGATGACTTGCTGCTGGCTGGCTTGCTGCTGGCTAGCTTGCTGATGGCTGGCCTGCTGATGGTTGGCTTGCTGATGGTTTATACGCACTTATACTTGTAAGTTTATACACAAATATTAAACATTTAGATGGTTTGCAAGCCTTACATTATTTTTTGGGAGATAGTCCTACTACCCATTTTATAATGGACCTAACCTCTTTTTGTCTTTCTAATAATTTTTTCAGTTTTAATGAAATTATCTGTCACCAGATTAAAGGTACAGCCATTGGGGCATCCTTTGCCCCCATGTATGCTAATCTTTTTATGGCCAAATTTGAATTGGAGTATGTGTATACTAATAAATTCTTTCAGAATTATGTTCTTTTTTACTACCGTTACATAGATGATTTAATTTTTCTTTGTAGCGGTGGCTATGAACAGATTTATGAATTTTTTTCAGATTTAAATATTAACAGATTTAATCTACATTTTGATGGCCTACAATTTGGTAACAAAGTTCATTATTTAGATATTTCATTATTTGGAGAAACAGGTAATCAAATACAAACAACTGTATATCGTAAATTTACTGATGGTTATCAATTTCTTTATGGTACTAGCTGCCATCCTTCACATACATTGTTAGCCTTACCCTATGGAGAAATTATTAGACTATCTAGATTGTGCAATAATGAAATTGATTTAGAAAAAAATATCTATGATTGTATTACTATGTTTTTAAAAAGAGGTTATAATATGGAGATATTAAATATATCTATTAATAAATTATTAGATAAAAATAATAATAGTAGTACTGATAAATTAATGGCTAGTAGGAATAAAGAGGATTTTTTGCCTTTTGTTAAAAATACTAAAAATACTAAATATACTGGAACTAATAATTTAAAAGTTTTGCATCAAGAAATTCAGGATATCTATTTTGTTACTACTTACAATACACTTAGTAATAAAATTTAGGATATCATTAAATATTTCTGGAAATTTTTGATCTCTGATAAAATTCTTTATAAACTTTTTCCTGATATTCCTAAAATAGCTTTTAAAAGAGGTCAAAATTTATCAGATAAATTGATAAAAACTTATTATATTTCTCCTATAGAAAAGGTTAATTATAGTATACAGACTTATGGCACTTTTGCCTGTAGTCATTGCAATATATGTAAATATGTGAAGTTATATTTTGATAAAATTAATGATATTGTTTTTAAACCAAATAATGTTTTTTCATGTAATTCTGTAGGTGTAATCTATTGTATTAAATGTCCATGTAAACTTTATTATATAGGGGAGACAAAGAGAAAATTCAAGACTAGAATGCAAGAACATATTAGAGATATAAAAAGAGGTACATTAGATAGTCCAATTGCTTCTCATTTTATGGAAGTTCATAATAGTAATGTAGATTTATTTGAATGCTGTATTCTTGAAAAAGTTTTTACTAAAAAGGGTGATGATAGGTTAATAAAAAATGTTTTATTGTTTAAAGAAGCTATCTATATATTAAAATATAACACTATGTTACCTAATGGTTTAAATTTAGAAGTGAACTGGAAAAGTTTGTTGTAACTTTATTAGCAGTAGTTTTTCTAGATATGTATTGTTCTCTTTAAATTTGTATGTGAGTGTGATTGATCAATTTAATATAAATTGTTTAATTGACTATAGTATTTATATGAATGGGTGTGTTCTGTAATTTATGCTCATTGAAGGCTATTATGCCGAGGCGCTAAGCTGAATTAAATCTTTCTTTGGAACTGGCGTTGTTTTGTGGCTTTTGCCTTATCTTCTTTTGGTGTTGTTTTTGATATATATAGATACAGACTGCTAACACATATGGAGGGTTCACAGTATGTAGATTATTAGATTATGTAGTTTACATTACCTTTGTTTCTGACTGATGTTTGGGATGGCTTGCTGCTGGCTGGCTTGCTGCTGGCTGGCTTGCTGATGGCTGGCCTGCTGATGGTTGGCTTGCTGATGGTTTTTTATTTTTATTTATTTTTTTTTTGGTCTCTCTGTCTCTCTCTCTCTGTCTCTCCCTCCAATTGTTGCAATGAAACTATTGCATGTGTGGACTGGGAGTACAGGCTGCTTTTGTAGTTATCTGCACATGTGCATGTGATGGCCTCTGCACCAGTTGTTAGCCAGCATTTACTAATTGCATGCAGCCTGCTGTGTGATAATTGCAGTTCTCACTGTGATTTCAGGACAGTGCTATAAAATGTTAGGTTAGGTAGGTGTAGCCCTTTCAGATTTTCAAGGTGGGGACCATGCTGGTATGCTGTGGACACTATTCTGTGAGTGTAAAGGTTGGTATGTCTCTCATATTTAAGGCTGTGTTGTAGGCACTGAAATGCATGTTGTACTGAAACCTGACTGTTGCTTCTTCCAGTTCATTCTTCTCAGTGTGCATGTTAACTGACACCTAATAATACTAATACTGTTTAAATGGGAGTATGTGCTTTCCTGTGGGACTTGTGGATTAACTGGTATACAGCAGTGGCTCTTGCAATTTGTTGCTATGGCTTCACTGTTTAGCCTTTACATTCACCCCTTGAAGGCCTGCTAGGTGTCTTTACTGGAATGTGTTGCTATGGCTTTCCTATTTTCCATTTACATTCACTCCTTGTAATGCTTGATATATTTCTTTCAGCAGCAATTCCTTATATGTTTGGTGTGGTTTTGTGGTACTGCATGCAGTCTGGTAAGGCCAAGGTGTGGGGCTTGACACCTACAAGGGTATTTTATTTTGCTGCTGAGCAGTAGTGGGGCCTTGTACTTTGTACTAACAGTTATGGATATCAGGCACATGCAGCGCTTATAAACTGCTATACTGTCCTTATTTTATTATACATCCTTTGATATTTCTGGGTTGTACTCCTACATGAGGGTGTGCTTGTGGAAGCAATTCTTCAGCTATTCACAGAGTGTGTGACAGCAGACAGAATGATATGCCTGTGAGTTTCTGACACTTGCAGGCCTCAGATACTCTCAGGTGTATCTTTTAGAAGCCTCAGGGAATGGTACATATCAGTGGGATACACCCGTGATATATTTCAGATATTCTGCAGTTGTGACTGTGGGGTATTTTTAGCATATGTATTACTACACCATTTCTGACATGCAAGTAGTGCGTACTTTAAGTAATTGACAGTTACCATTACGTGGGATTCCACACCTTTCTGCCTACTGTTAGTACATTTCACAGGGAGTCAGTGGGGCACAGTTAACATTTGTTTGCAAATCAGGAACATCCCTGTAAATCAGTCACAGTTGCGAGGTCTGGCCTCTTACCTATTCAAATATGGTGGTGTTTATCCTGCTCTGATAGTGTGTGTAGTTTGCAAGGTGCTACTGTCACATTATTACCTACTAGCATGGCTGTTTCTCTTCTCACACTGATGTAATGCAAATCCACATAAATTGCCAGTAAAGATACAAGAAAAGCTTTGTGTAATAGCCTTCCTATATTCCCTTTACATTGAGTCCTACTATTTCATGATGTATTGCTTTCAGCACAAAGTTCTTGTATATCAGTCATGGCTTAGTGGTAAGTCATGCAGACTAGTGTTTCCAAGGTCCTGGGTTCGAGACTGACAGAGGAATTTTATTTTGCTGCTGAACAGACTACAGGCATTGTCATTCAGAGTGACTAAGGCACTTTTAAGCAGTTGTAAGCGTGTTAGCGCTGGATTGCACGATGCTCACGCATGCGCAGTGGCGCTTAGCTTCGCGCACACATGCTTAGCTAAGCGCACACAAGCGCACACCCACTTACAACTGCTTAAAAGTGCTTACTCTTGCGCACACCCGCACTAATTTCTTTGAAAGAAAAGAAAATGGGGAGATAGGAAAGTGGTGAAAAAGGGGGCACAAAGAGGGTAGGACAGTAGGAAAACAAGCTTAGTATTTGCAGGAAGGATGTAGGAAAGGCCCATAGCTGCCCATTTCTTTATCAGCAACAGCTGTGCATATGTGTGTAATTTGGTGTGAAATTTAAAACCTTCCACCCCTGAGAGAGGGGTGAGGACAACAAAATATGTTGTACAGCCAATTGTAATTACCAGTTCACATGTCCAGCAGACATGTCTGCAAAATGGGCAGCTATGTATGGGGCGTAATTTTTGTGCGGAAACAGAGTGCCCTTTTTTATTTTTTTTTTCAGGTGAGAGTGGAATGTGAGGTACAGGAAGTAAGTATATTTGGGGAGGTAAGTAGGGGAGGTTAACAGACAAGACAAACAAGATGCATACAGGGGCAGAGTATGACCCATGTGGGGGGAAACACAATTGACGGGGATGGATGTTTGGATATCGCGAGCCCATGAGCCCACACATGGCAACAGTGGAACTGAGATCCCCACCCATGGGCAGTTGCCACTGCGCCTTCACTGCCCAGGATGGGGCTGTGCTGGGGGCTGTGTAGGACGGGCAGCAGGCACACCCTTGAGTTGCACCACCCGTGCATCAAGCTGGCATAGGGGTTCAAGCACAGAATGCCTGATCTCGCTACGCACCACAGTCCGGACACTTTGGAGGGTGAGTGGACGTTGTCCTCCAGCCACGCTTGCAGAGGGGGGTTGAGCCCCATCCCCTGCAGTGCTTCCACCCGAAGGTGGCACAGGGCCACCGGAAGAGGTTCCGGCCTGGGCACTAGTGCCAGGTGCACTTGCCAGCTGAGGTGGGAGAGTTGGGTCCGCTGGAACCCGCCTTCCCTGTTGTCCTATGTTTAGCAATATTTTATGACATTTTGGGTTAGTAACAAACAATACCATTCAAAATTAGTTGTAACAGCATGCATCAGTATTCCCATTAACCAAACACCCATGAATTCCAAACATTGAACAGCAAGCATAACACATGCATATTTTGAACAACAGTACACAATCCAACAGCATGCAGGGTTGATTGATGGCAACAGGCCATCAGGTTTGGATATGTGAACAGGGCACATGCATCAACGTACATGCAAATATGTATGAACCAACAGGACAAATGTCCATAGGAATTAATTGTGAATACACATACCCAGTTTGGTGTGGAATGGCATTATTTGTGAATGTAGGGTAGGGTGAAGAAATATTTCATTAACAACTTCAACTACCTATACATATGCTGTACATTTCTAGTAGCTGCAGATATATATACCCTACAGGTCTTAGTACAGTTTCCTATATGTAACCTTAGGAATGTTGGTGATGGGAATGTTACTGCTACATTAATATACATTGCATTTTTATTCATACACATTCATATCTGGCTGTGTTCAGGTACAGCATCCTGCTACATTTGATTTATATGGCTCTAGACAACTGTGGATGTTCATTATTTCATACAACCGTACTATCTCCATATTGCAAGGGTACAGCAACATATCCAAATTGTGGGACAGACGCATTCCAGCTTCAGTACTTTATTACAAACATTTCACTGTTTGGTTGTGGCTGTCTCATTCATTTCATTATGTACTGACTGCAGTATACTTTATTCAAGAGTTATTACAGCTTTCTTGGTGGATTCATACCTCTTTCTCACACTCTCACTTGTTTTATTTTTACAATTCAAGATGGTATTTAATTCTAGGCGTTATTAACATGTCTTACTTGGTTGCAACAATCCTTTCCAACAGACTCACTTGTTTCATATGGCAGATTTTAAAAGGGGATGTATTTGACACATGTCTATTGTCTTAAGCTTGTTTACCACTAATTTTCAGGCTGCAGCAGGTTATCTGATATTACAATACAGGTGGAAAATCTCTATTTCAGACTTGTTTAATTTTTATTTCTGGATTACAGGCTGCATCACTTATCTAATCATACAGTACTAGCAGAATCTTTCTTCTAGTGTTATTTGAACTTTATTAATATGTAACTACACTGTACTATTTTACAAGCTGTCTCACTTATATTGTATAACAATTACAGACAAATAATTACTAACCTGCCTGGTAGTGCAACCGCACCAGCCTATCACCATAGGCTCGCCGATTCGCGGAACGCACACCTGCAGCTGTAATATAAATGAAGTAATATTGGGACATACATCTCCATAATATCAGCTAGGATAATTTCTTACATACGTAATTACATGGGTACTTACTCAGTAGTGGGGCGTTGAGCATTTGCCAGACCTCCTGGATCCAACGGTTCAGTTGGTCCTGCTTTCGTCTCTTCAGGTCCACATGGTGGTGACGGACCTGTTCACCAGTCCTTGGTATGCCTGTGGCACTGGTGAGATCATGTGCCAACTGGTTCCACGCCTCTGCCTTGTACGCACCCCACAGAACCTGGCCCTGCATGAGTTGAGTCTCATGATCATGGACTAGGAGCCAAACCATATATTTGGACTCCTCAACACCCCACCTCTGTGCTCGGAAGTGACTGCCCTCTCCTACACCTGCCATCCTGACTGCAAATAGGTTCCACAATCAGTTATGCTGTGTATTCCTGCCTATGGGGCTTATATATGCCGTTTTTCCTGCACTTATCTGTGATTGGCCATTTTGGAAATGTATTAGCTTAAAAAAACCTGCTTTGTCATGCTTCTATTTCCATTCATTCCTATATATATGCTAATACTGCATTTCCCAGTACAACTGTCATGGCTTAGTGGTTCAGTACTTTGACTATTGTGCACGGTATCCTGGGTTCGAGCCTGGGCATTGCTTTTTTTATTTTATGACTGTCTACACAGGCTAGGAGGTGTGTCTGTGTAAAGGTGGCTTTGATACAGCCTGCCCTACATTGCCCGCCGGTAAGCTGGTTGGCACGTTGCGCAGCTCCACGCAAACGGGTTACGCTGGTTTACACATCATTTGGTTATGAGCACGCATATTACGCTGTCTGAGGCATTGCTCAGCTACGGGCACACAGTTTTAGCGTGTTAAAGCACTGCTCAACTCCGGGCACTCATATTACACCTGTTAAACCACTGCTCACCTGCAGGCAGTAATACTCAGCTTGTTAGAGCGCTGCTCAGCTATGGGCACTTATAATTTTTTTTTTTTTTATTGTATCAGATTTTTTCCAAAATACATGGCCCATTTCATTACATTTTACTTAAATTATAGTTATATATATGTACATATATGTCAGGGGATTGTTTTGTGCTTATTTCACTAAAAATAGAAAATTATGTTGTTGGGGCTCGAACCGTGACTACCTCCTCTTTGGCCAACGTCTCTACCGCTACGCTATTGCTACTTGGCTTAATTTGCATATTTCGATCTTATATGCTTTTTCAATGACTGCTAACTGTGGCTGAGCGAAGGGCACACCCGCGCAAACGAGCGCAATTACGGGCAAACATTTTTGAAATTATAAAAAAAAAATTAAACTGTTAATTTTTATGTTTTACATTACAGTTGGGTTTATAGTCTGTGGGGGCATGTGTGGTGTTGTGTTTCTTGACATTTCCGCGGACTCACTCGTGGGAGTTTCCTTTCAGGACTGTGACTCTTCTGGGGGCGTGTCCCTTTGCAGGACTCACCGTGCCGACATGCCCCCTACTTTCCTACACGGACCGTGTTACCCTAGGGTGTGATTCAGCATGCCCTCATGAATATGCATGGCATGCTGACGTCACACCGTTTAACTGCAGCCTCTGTGTAAGACTTGGTAACTCTTACATGGAGGTTTTGTGAATCCTGCCCATAGTGTAGAAAAAAACAGCATTTTACACATGTGTACATAGTCTAGCAAGTAATGACATTTTGTAAATGTTTATACATGGTACAGAAAAAGGCATCCAATAGCATTTTGATAAATCTGCATAGCAATGGCATCACTGCAGTACAATGAGGCACAAATGTAGGTTATTGTTTTGAGCAAAGGAAGATGATCAGTATAATTCAGTATACAAATTTCTGTGGGCCAGTAGCATTTTATATACACAGACATAAATTGCAATGCACCAGTAGCATTTTATATATAGAAACATACATTTCTGTGGGCCAGTAACATCATATATATAGATATAAATGTCAGTGGACCAGTAGCATTTTATATATACAGACATGAATTTCAGTGGACCGGTAGCATTTTATATATAGATACATAAATTTCTGTGGGCCAGTAACATCATACATGCAGATATAAATTTCGGTGCACCAATAGCATTTTATATATACAGACATAAATTTCAGTAGACCGGTAGCATTGTATATATACAGACATAAATTTTATATATAGAGTATAAATTTCAAAGGAGTAGTAGTATTCTATATATATATATATATATATATATATATATATATATATATATATATATATAGAACACACACACACACACACACACACACACACACACACACACACACACACACACACACACACACACACACACACACACACACACACACACACACACACACACACACACAGACATAAATTTCAGTGCGACAGTAGCATTTTATATATACAGACATAAATGTCAGTGGACATACATCCATGCAAATATTTCAGGCAAGCTTGCCTATATACCAAAACACTTGTTTCCATGATAAGAGTCCGGGCTGTTCTTAAAAATATCTAAACTAGTACTTGCTTTAATGTAATTTGGTAGTCTGTTCCATGCATCAGCTAGTCTGTCAGAGAACCAATTAGTACACTTCCTATAGAACCTTTTTCATTTCTCCAAGTCTTTTGGGATTCTAATACCATTACGGGAATTGACCCCATTCCTAAGTCAAAGTATGATTAAAGTTTATAAAATTAGTATTGTTTCAGTCTCTGATGTGATCCATAAGTGCTCGCTCCCACAATGTGCACAGTAATGACTCCTCCTGCATTTCATATGGGGTCACGTGTATTGGTAACATATCTAAATATGATTGTAGATTCTTTTTTAATAAGACCTATTGCTCCTACTACTATTGAAACTGTTTGGATATCTTTCTTCCACATTACTCTCATTTCTGCCTGAAAAGCCAGATATTTTATGACTTTGTTTCTCTCTGTATGCAAGTTACTGTAGTCACTAGGTGTGGCAATCTCAATGATCTATGCTACTTTTGTCTTCTTTTCATGGACCACTATGTCTGGTTTTCTAGCATCAGTCTTTTGAACTGTTGGTAATTGGTGATCCCATGTGATGTAGACTTCATAATTTTCTATGATGCTTTGTGGTTCATTTTTCCAGTGTCAGCCACTTCAGTACCATAATGTTTGCACAATCCCCAGTGCAACAGTCTTGCCATATTATTATGCCTTTTGGTATACAGTCCTTCTGCCATTAGTATGTCACAACCAGCAATGAAGTGTGCAACTGTTTCAATTCTATTTTATAAAACTTAATTTGTCTGTTTCTCCCACATGTTCAATGGACTTTGTAAACCAATGTGTACATAGCCCGCTATCTTGGGCCCCCAATATTAGCCTTGCATCTTTTGGTTTGAATTTGTCTCTCCTTAACCATTCCTGCATTCAGTCCTGATTAACATGAGGTTCTTCCTCCAGAAGTTTTCTGTACTTGCAACTATATTTATGTAGTTTCCATATTTCTTGCCTTCTCATCTGTTCCTTCACCTTACAGTTGATGCCTGCTTTTTATCTACTTCTGGTTTGATTTCCATTCCTGCTTGATGCCGATATGCTACTTCTAGACTATCAGAGAAGTCATCTTAGATTTATTCTCCTCATGTTTCAAAATTTTCATTATGTTCTGGTCTTGTGAGGTTAGCAGATATTTGTGCAGTCCCATAATTGCAGATCTGTACATCTAATCAGTTTCAAGGAGGCCCATCCCTCCTGCGGAACCGGGAATATATAATCTTGGTATGCACTGATTTTTATAAATCATTTGGTAAGCATGAAGCGTCCAGTCAATCACTCCAAAACTGTAAGTTAGGATAGAAAAAACAAATTAGTTTATAGCTTGAATTTTGTTCCTAGATGACAACATTGTTTTCAGGATTAATTTAAGTCTTCTAAAGTATTCTTTACCAAGTATCATTCGCATTTGTTCATGCTTTATTGTTGATCCTTCAGCAATTACTAAATATGTATACACTCCCTCTTGCTCAAGTGCTTTTATATCATGTTCTTGTCCCAAACTGATGTTTTCTTGGTTCTGCAGTTTTCCTGCTTTAAAGGTTTTTGCACATTTATCAAGACCAAATGACACTCTTATGTCATCTGAAAAAGTTTTGACAACTTGCAGCTATGCTTTCAGTTTTTCATCTGAGCTATACAGTTTTAAATCATCAACAAAGAGAATATGAGAAGTCTTTACACTATGTTGTTTTCTAGGAGCCAGTTGTAGCCATGGCCTAAGCTGTTAAGTAGACAGATTAATGGGTTAAGGGCAAGGCAGAATAATAGCAGTGACAAAGAGTCACCCTGGAATATCCCCCTTTGAATTTTTATCCCTGGGATTATAATTTGTCCTTTATCGTGGCTTAATTGCAAAGTGGTCTGCCACTGTTTTATGGTCAGTGTAATGTAGTCGATCAGTGTAGGATGTATCTTATACATTTTTAAGCATTCTTGTATCCATGAATGTGGGATAAAATCAAATGCTTTTTTGTAGTCAGTCCATGCCATACTTCAATTCTTCCACTTTTTACAGTTCTCCAGTATGACTTTATTTACAACAAATGATCCTTTGTTCCATATGACTTTCTTTTATTGCCCTTTTGTTCTATTGCCATAATTGAGTTTTCTTCTAAATGGGAGGTTGGTGTAATGCTTAAGGTGTGTACCTTCTGCACACAAGGTACAGGGTTTGATTCTTACATGGGGTAACTGGCTTGGCTTAAAATGGCCCACAAGGGCAGTTAGCCTAGTACTAAGCTACTAAGCTAAGCTATGCTAAATGACTATAAACTCTGTTGGCATCAATTTCAGTGTATAGTATATACATTGGAAGGAAGGAATTTATTGGTCTATAACTTTTAGGGTAGCTTGCAGGGTGACTCTTAAGGAGGAGCATTGTTTTTCCTGTTGTTAGCCAAGTTGGTGTCTGTTCTGGGTGTGCATATAAATAGTTCTTACTCATGGCTAAATCTCCATGCAAAGATGTTAATACTTTTAACCAGAAGTTAGGTACTGCATCTAATCCTGGGGTTTTCCGATTAGAGGCTTTTCATAACTTTTTTCAGTCTCTCTGGCTGTTACTTCATCCCATTTTATATCTTGTACCTTTAAATGTCTTATTTTTTCTTTTACTTCTTCTACCATTTAGCATCTTTGTTATGTTCCAAAGGATCTTCATAAATACTTCTCCAAAATATATCTTTTTCTTCTTTTTTTGGGTGGTCTTTCAATTCCTTTTACCTTGTTTCCCAATTCTGTATAAAACTTTTTTGGGTCATCAATAAATTACTTATTTTGAATTTTTCCTTTATATTTATCTGCGTATCTGCTAAGATTTTTCACCGTGCTGAGATTTTTAGTTCATTATTTGCAGTAGTGCATTATATATCTTGATCTGTTCTAATACTGTACATTGCTTTTATCACATCTATCTTTCTCAGTAGTTTTGTTATCTGTTCCCTCTTCTATACTCTTCTAACAGTGACACTTATTGTCTTAATTGCTTTATAAATTTCTCTATTCGATACTTCCATGATATTATTCAATTTCTCCTCTTCCTTTTCCTCACAACCCTGTGTTCTTGTAGAACTTTATCAGCTATTAATTTAGCTGCACAGTAATGTATCCTGTTTACTCCTGTTATATCTCATGAATCTCTATAGATAGTCCTAATTACTGTCTTCATTTGTAGAATCTTCTACATAGGTTGTCTGATGATTCTCTAGTACTTTTTGATAACCCCAAACACTTTCAGAGGTAGTTGTCTCTAAATGCGCTATATACCTGAATACGATCTCCTCTTAGATATCTGTAAGAGACACTGTACAAGTTCAGATATTTTAGTCTTTCATAATAACTTAAATTTTCACATCCATGGATGCCCTTGGTATATTTCCTCTTACTCTTTCCAGTTTATTCATGCTTGTTTTCCTATAGGGTTTCTATATTGTTATTCCATACTCAGTTTTGGGTGTAATGTAACTAACAAACAATTACTTCATTTTTGATTTCCTAGACTTTGTAAGTATTTTTATACAACCTATAGCTCTATAACTATCATTAATCAATTGGTTGATATGAGTAGAAAAACTCATAGCTGGATCTACCCATATACCCAGGGCTTTAAATGCATCTCCAGTTTCAATCACGGTGTGCTGTATTAAATATTCACCTTTCAATTTATGTCTCCCAAATCTCATATGCTTAGTTTTTGATGTATTTATCAGCATATTATTCTCCTGTGGCCAAATGGTCAATTTAGTCAATTTATTTTGCAGACATGCTTTATCTGTCACACATGTAATCAGTTTAGCCAATTTCAGGTTGTCTGCATATAGACAGGTTTAATATGCCCATGTCTCCAGTCTTGAGGAATCTCCCCATATTTATATGACCTAGGGAATAATAGCTATAATGGTACCGTAAGTTCTTGCTGAATTGTTCTCAGGTCATTGTTACTAATTCCATCTCATCCCTGTGCTTTGTTTGGATCCAGTTTGCGTAGTTCTTTTCCAATATAATATAATTTCCTTCCAGTATCTGGGGTTACCTGGATGTTATTAAGACAACTTCTTACTCGTTTTGTGGAGCCAGACTGTTTTGCATAAGATTTTGTAAATATATCTATAATGTGTTGTGTCTGAAAATAAATTTTAGACTCTGCACACAGATTATCAGTTTTGTATGTCTGTACTCCTTCCACATCTTATGCATCCATAAAACAGTTTCCTGTTATACTCACTATCTTTATATAAATTTTCTTCAAATATTTCTTGATCTTGCCTCACACTATGGTTAATCTATTTGACCAGCTTGTTTACTTCAGTTTTCAAAGTTGTAGTTCGATCTCTCTTCCATTTCTTATATTGTTTGTCTCTCACCACAATCAGATATCTTGTTCTTATGGAAATATATCCCCCTGACATTGTATGCCTAGATCCTGATGTTAAACATTTTATTTTTTTTGCAGTCCAACAATTTCTCTTTCAAAACTTTCCACATTCCATCGACAGTTTTTCCACTGAACACCTCACTCCACTTGGTTTTACATAGTGACTGTTTTGCTTCCATATAATCTGCAATAAACCTTCTGTGCATTGGTTTATATTTCAGTTTGGCAGAATTTTCTACAACAAATTAACCTTTCTGAAGCAATTGTTGTTCCTGAATCCCGGTACATGTGAGGCAGAGCACCTCGCTGGCCTTGTTCAAGAGAAATCTTGACCAATGGATGGGAGATCACGGATATACCCCAGGGATTACCTCAGTGTCACTGCTCGACAGAGGCACAGCAAAATAATGGGTATAGACAGAGGCACAGCAAAATAATGGGTATAGTTCCCCATACTAAAGGGGTGGCGTAAGCCACAAACGATGGGCTAGGCTTGTAAATGCCCTCGGGCAGATAGCCTAGTATGAACCTATGAACCTATGAACCTATAACCCCATGCGCACTGCACATCAATGGTGGTAAAACTTGACTTGAAATGACAGTAATTTCTTTGGGAACACAATGTGTAGTATGTTTCGTCCCCTGGTAGTTTTTTTTACAATCTGAAGCAATTGTTGTTCCTGAATGTATGCTGTGAGTAATTTCCATACTAACATTGTAGAATCAATATTATTCCAGTCTGTTTCTGGTAAATTTAAGTCCCCAGCTAATGTTATTCTGCCCTCCTATGTTTCATTTAAGAAATGTATGAATTCCTCTAGGTAATCTACACTTGACCTTGGTAGTCTATACACTTCGACAATTGTTATGTGCTTCAGGTTTGTCTTTATTGTCACAGTTAGAGTCTATAGTACTGGTGTTATCATTGAACATGTAATAATCGCAGGTCTCATAACTATCTTTAATCCCTATCATAACACATCCACCTGTTTTTTTTGTTTTTTGTTAGAATGTTTATTACAGTAAAAACATTTATACCCTGACAGAACTAGTTTCCAGTCATTGTTCTTTAACCATGTTTCTCAAACAATAACAACATCAGTCTTATGGCAACATAGCACATTTTGCAATAAAAAAACTTTATTATTAATGCTCCTAGCATTAACAACCATCAGAAACTGTTACATTTTCAACTTGGCAAAAATTCTGCCTAGTGTTTGTCAAATATTGCAAAATATCTGATGCAAAAATTTTCTTCCCTGATCTTAACAAATGCACGCCATCCTTTCTGAACACCTGTGCCCAAAACTAGGCTTGGATGCTCTACACATTTCCCTAATTTAAAACAGGACATTTTTTCATGTAGATATTTACCCAAAAAATCTTTTCATTCACTGTGACATGGCTATCTTTTCTATAGGTGATTTGCGAAAAATGTACCCTAACACCAGTAAAAGCTATACTATATAAGAGGGCTGTCAGACTGTACTAACAGTCAGAGACTCTTTGCGAAAGAGATCATTTGTACCGACATGAATAAAAACAGATCTGCACTTCTTTACATTAAGATGTTCCAAGGCTTGTTTTACATCTTCTATTTTTGCTCCTGGCGCATAATACTATTCAGTGTTAATTTTGTTCTCTGTAAATATAAGTATCAGTTCCTCTAAAAATCAATTCTCCAATTACAAGAATATCTTTGGTGACCATCTCTGAAGAATCTTTAGCTTCTAATTCAGTAATATCTGCTCTATCATTGCCTCCTCTTACCTTCTCCCCTCCCTGCTATACGGTGCCCCTCTGTTCAACATTCAGCTTGGATTACAGTCCAAATTAGAAGCCTGCTGCAATAAAATAAGTAAATTCACCACACACTCCAAAACCTCATCTCATCACTGCCTCTTTCTTAAACCCCTAAATTGGCTAGAACTGCCTAAAATTCATAAAGCTAACTACCGCCCACAAACCCATCTTTAAGCCTTCTAGCTGCCCTTCCCTCTCCACCTACTTAACCCCTTATATCCCAAATCGCTTACTAAGATCAAAAAGCCAAAACCTCCTTCAAGTACATAAACCATTATGACCTCCTGGTCATTTCCTTCTTTCATATTCCCTATCCAAACTTTGGAACTCACTTCCATCACACCTTCGAACTGTCTCATATCTCCCTAACTTTAAATCCTTCTTACACTCCTACCTGTCCTCTAAATGGATGTGTCCTTGCTCCTGCCCTACATGAGCCCCAATCTCTTCCCCGACTCTCCATATACAACTGCCCCCAGCTGCTGTGTGTTCCTGGCCCAGCGTCCTGGCTAATCTCTCCAATCTGAGTACACTGCTCTAAGACACAGAAACTAACAACCTGAAGAGCAAGGACCCTGTCCAAATTCTCTTCAGTCTCCACAGTTGAGCAACCTATCCCTGTACTTTCTCAGTAAAGGGAGCATGAAACTCTCCAATCTGAGTACACTGCTCTAGGACACAGAAACTAACAACCTGAAGACCAAGAACCCTTTCCAAACTACCTTCAGTCTCCACAGTTGAGCAACCTATCCCTGTACTTTCTCAGTAAAGGGAGTATGAAACTCACCAATCTGAGTACACTGCTCTAGGACACAGGAACTAACAACCTGAAGAACAAAGACCCTGTCCAAACTCCATTCAGTCTCCAAAGTTGAGCAGCCTATCCCTGTACTTTCTCATTAAAGGGAGCATGAAAGTATGTGTCTAAATTATCACGGCCAGTATAGCCTATAACTTATTATTAGATCTAGGTGGTTATAAAGTGCTAGCCAGGAAAACCAGCAGCTTTACTCCCTCCCCACTCTGTAACCAGTCTAATCTACTTTTTCCACCATTTAAAGACACTTGGAATCACTACTCCTTTTCTTGCATTAGGAACCTAAACTCCCTCCTTTTTTACCCTGCTTACAATAAATTCATTTGGGCCACAAGGTGGCAGACTTTTCCCTTCCAGGCCTTGAAGCCTTCTCCTGACCTGTACTACACCTTTGCTATATACTGTTTAGCCACAGACTTGCTATTAAACTGTAGCCCATAACATCTATTTATTTTTATGTTTAGCTCTCATGCACCCTCCAAATAGCTCTATTATCTACTCTTTTAACTTTATTCCAGTATTTAGGGTTACCTACGTACTGTAATTCCTGCTTCAACTGATTGTTCTTTTCATCTCCTTACCTCTCTTGTTTCTACCTGCGGGCTCACTCCACTCCTCTAACCTACCCCCCAATTCCCACCCACCCTACTGCTCCTAAGCTTATACATCCTCACCACACCCTCTTCCTCTCCAATCCAATCACAATAGTCATCTTGTTAACATTCTACATACACCTCTCTCTAATCACCCCTAGTATAACTCCTCCCCTTTAAAAAACACCAGTAAGCTTATTAGTCACTATGCAAACACAACCTTTCCAAATCCAACTAAGGCTCCGAATCATTGTCTTTCTCCTACTTTCTCTAACAGCAACCTACCTGCTAACCTCATATGAACAGTCAAAATATTTACAGCTGAACTTCCCTAATGCACAAACAAGTACTATACCTCTTATTAACTCCATAGAACACATAAATATAACATCTGTACCTAGCTATTTACCTGCTAAATATCACAGACTGACCCGTATCAAATACAACTATCTAAAACCTAAAAAACATCTTCACCATTACTTTAACCTACACAGTTCCTTAAACAAGCTATTACACCTCTATTTACTAGATGGGGACATTCATCCTAACCCAGGACCAGGGCAAAAAACAAGCACAGAACCACGAATGCATGTTCCTGCTACCCCAAATATGCCATCTAAATCTCTCAACTCACTCTATATAGCTCACCTCAATATTCACAGCATAAATAATAAAATTGCCCACCTCCATGCTCTCCTTGATGTTCATTCCTTTGATATACTTTGTTTAACAGAAACATGGCTAAAACCCACTACACAAAATGTTGAAATTATTCCATCTGGGTACAACATCTTGAGACAAGAACACAAAGTAAAAAACAGAGGGGGTGTTGCTATCCTCTATAAAGAAGGGCTACAAATATCTATACTAGATCTTGGTTCCTCTTCTGAAAACAATGCAGAAATCATTAGCACCAAACTTCAACTTAATCCCAGCAAATCCCTAAATATAATATGTATCTACTTGCCCCCCGGTAACAACATCACTACTCTGGAAGGTATCCTTGCTGAACTCTCCACAAAAATTCCCCAAGAGACAATAATTCTTGGAGACTTTAATATAGACTGGAAGGACTGCTGTACTGAATCACCAACCTCCCATATTGACCTTAATGGCTTTTCACAAACAATTAACTCCCCAACCAGAATTAATAAACCCAATAACAAAGAATCCATCCTAGACTGGATTCTAATAAATAATCACCAACAACTCTATAATGTAGGGACCCTCCCTGACGATGTAAGTGACCATTCTCTCACATACATAATCAGGCAAAGGTCGAGCTCACACAACCCAACCATATATAAAACAATACGAAGCAACAGAAACTTTAACCCCAACAGCTTCCAAGCTGAACTAAAAGAATGTGATTGGTCACCTATAAAATACCTCCCACTTGACGAAGCAACAAACTACTTTAACTCAAAGTGTTCCATCAAAATTAAATCTAAACCCACCCCATGGCTTACAAAGAAAACCAGGTAGAAAATTCAACAGAGAAATAAAGTTTGGGCACTATGGAGAACAACTAAAAACCTTGTAGACCAACAACAGTTCAGGCAAAAAAGAAATGAGACTAAGAAAGCTATACTCGAAGATAAAAAAAACTTTTACTTCCACCTCCAACAGACCAACCAAAATAATCCACAAAAGTTCTGGGCTAGCATAAACAGACTACTTCAACCAGGCCAATCCACAACACCACCCCCTATAGGATCAAATTCCAACAATCCAAAGCAAACTGCTAATGCTTTTAATACCTTCTTCACTGAGACCATCCAAACACTTGCTAATCAACTAACAGTCCATAGCTCTGTCCTTCCAACCAATACTAACTCTCTCCCAACTCTAAACCTGCAACCTGTCCCAACTTCCCTCATCTGCATCCTCTTAAGTAAACTAAAACCTACTACCCCTCAGTTGACCAGCTACCTGCTGAATACCTGCAAAAGGCAGCCAAAGTAATAGCTTATCCTGTATCATTACTGATAAATAGAACCATACAAGAAATCACTATTCCTACCATCTGGAAAATATCCTACATTATCCCCCTACACAAGGGTGGAAACTCCAGAAAATATTCTAACTATCGTCCCATAGCTCTACTTTCCCCATTAGCTAAAATAATGGAAAAGTGCATCCACAGACAGTTACTAGACCACATACACCAGAACAATTTACTGGCCAAATCTCAACATGGCTTCAGGCCTTTCCACAGTACAACAACTGCACTCCTATCCTTCACTGACAGCATCAATACAAACCGTAATAACAATCTTCTCTCTTCAGCATTTTTCATCAACCTTTCAAAAGCATTTGACATTGTCAACCACCACTTACTTCTTAATATTTTAAAATCCTCCTCTCTGGACACAAAGACTATAAAATGGTTCCAGTCCTACCTGATAATACACAGCAGGCAGTGCTATGGGACAACAACTACTCTAGGTGTTCCTCAGGGCTCTATATTGGGCCCCTCCTTTTCTCAATATTTATCAATGACCTCAACCTAGCTATTCCTTTAACTAACTGTGTACAATACACAGATGATTCAACAATAATATGCTCAGCTAAATCTCAATCCCAATTACAGACTGTAACTCAGACAATGTTCAATAAAACAGAAAATTGTTTTCTACAATGCTGCCTCCTCTTGAACCCCCCCCCAAAAAAAAAAACAAACTCCTCCTCTTCACTCCTACCCATAAATCACTCCCAATGAACTTTTCAGTCTTATCCAATAATGGTACACTCATATCTCCCGATCCAGCAACTAAACTTCTAGGGGTAACCATTGATAACAACCTGAACTTTGAAACCCATATCAACAATACCATAAAAACTGTCAACAGAAAACTAGGCTCCCTCTATAGGATAAAACCCTTTCTCTCCCCATTAGCCAGAACCACTGTTGCCTATTCCCACCTTATCTCCACACTTCTTTATGCTTCTTCCATATATACTAACTTACCATATATACTAACTTGTCAAAAAATAACCTTAATAAGCTAGCCATCGCTTACAATAGCATTGCCAGATTTGCTACTGCTTACTCCTTTAGGACCCATCACTGCCATAATCTGAAACAATTAGGCTAGTTAGAGCTTCTGAATCAGATTCACTTTAAACAACTCACCATTGCGCACAAAACCCTTTTCCAACCTACCAATACCCCAATACTTGCTAGTCTCATTACCCAATATAAGAACCTTTCAACTTTACGTACCTGTATGTTAGTAGTCTAGTAATCTCTTGGAGCTTATCTCCCCGGGACTCCACTGAAAATGGGCATAAATCCAGTTAGACTATCCTGGTCAACAAATGTAAAATAAATAAAATAAATATTCCTTACAACTTCCATCTGAGTTCTACTACCACTACCTGCATGTTCTCTACCCCACTTACTGTACTATATTTATCTCTTCTGAACTCCAGACTTTAACACATATCATCCACAACTGCATACTTCTACTAAAACTTTTTCTCCTTTCAGAATGTTCCATTGCCTAATGAATATTTCCCATTTCTGCTACATTTGATGCAAATACCATCATTTATACTTTGCCTCTAGTTAACCTCACCTTTGTCGTATTATCTCAGTTTAACGTGTATGAGCTATCTATTATTGTCTATACTGTTATTTCTATATTGTAATTTGCTTGTTTTATACTGTACTGTTTTATGTTGTAATTTGCTTAGTTATGGAGCTTTTCTCCCCAGGCCTCCACTGAAAATGGGTTCTTCTGGTCCAGTGGACTTCGCCGGTTATCAAACTGAAATAAATAAATAAATAAAAATAAATATCAATTGTTACAATGGATAGATCTTCTTCAC
Source organism: Protopterus annectens (assembly GCF_019279795.1). Classification (NCBI taxonomy): domain Eukaryota; kingdom Metazoa; phylum Chordata; order Ceratodontiformes; family Protopteridae; genus Protopterus; species Protopterus annectens. The sequence goes on along the minus strand of NC_056728.1, from coordinate 162,187,808 downwards.
CAGTAGTCTTATTAATCCCACTGTTTTCATTGTGTATTAAATTCTTACTCAGCTGGCATTGTAAATCCACACCTTGAGCCATGAAGTCAACATCTGTCTTTCTCTTCTTTTTTCTTACAGTAATGTTCTTCAGTCCTTCCACATTCAGTTTTGATTTCTCCCTTTTCACCTGCCCGTTGCCTCTTTTTTCTACTTTCTATTTTGGAAAAATGCCTTTTTCTGTATACTGGAGGTTTTCTAAGAAAAATATCATTCCCTGTAACCTGTCTGTTACAAAACAAAGCACTGTCCTTTTTAGTATGTATTCTCTTTACTTTGCAGACATTAATCAGTTTGTTTTTCTTACTTTGTTGTGAACTTCTTCCTTTCTTTTTTATTTCCTTCTAAATGCTCTGAATCCTCAGACTGCTGAATACTTTAATCCAGAATTCCAAAGTTGTCAGGAGCATTGTCTTGTTTCATAGGGGTTGAATGATACTTGCAGACAATAGATGCATCATTTCCTAAATGTGTTCTATTTGTTCTTTGCCTAACATTATCTGTCTCATCAGTGCAGTCATTAATATATGAAACAACAGTTCTCCAAGCCGTGCCAGTTGCACAAGTTCAGTCATCATTAAGTCTAGATTTACTTCTAACAATGGTAAGCAAATCATCCAACTTTTGACACGAACACAGAGCGCCAGTGTTTTCAGCTGTTAAATTTAAGTATGCATGGCATTTATTACACTGTACAAGATATTTGTGCATTAGCAAATTATTAATTGCTTACTCATTTAAGGAATCCATATTCAGCTTAAAAAAATTAAATATTGTAAACGAAAAAATAATCAAACTCAGTATCCACAGAATTCAAAGAGAACTTAAATCACCTTATATGACAAAAACCACACAAGCAATATACAGCAAAATACTAAAGTAAGTACAGTAAAGTTGTTCTGACCGTACAAGTTCTGCAAGCCAGGCAAAAGCTGAAATTCCTTTATGTCGCACATGATGCAGTCGCACTTCTTTTTAACAGTAAAGATCAATAAATCAATAATAAGATCAATAAATTACAAACCAAAGTAGGATTTTTAGATATGCTCTGGGATTTCAAAAAATATGAATCAAAATAAATCTTGTTAACAAGCTATCCCCTCCTACCTACAAACAGTGAAAAGTGATAGCACATAAAATATAAATTCAGATAAAACCTCTATCAGTCAACTTCACAGTAAATCACAAACCAAGGTAGGATTGCTTAGATCATAGCTTCACAGATTCATAGGTAGGTACTAGGTCATCAGCCCAAGGGCCTATGTAAGCCTAGCCAACAAGGTTCCCTGGCTTTCACCACCCATGGATGCTATTTACCTGCACCTTTGTCTAGCAGGGCCACCAATGTGATTTCCAGGGTGAATTTCTTATTACCCATCCACTCATCAAGATATTTCTTGAAGAGTGCTAGTGACGAACTCTGCTTGACATAGATAGGTAGTTTGTTCCAGAGTATGGGAAGTCTCTGGAACAGGAATCTATCGCTCCAGCATGTTCTGTTAATTGTGGTGACAAGGTTTAGGTCTCTAGAGTGTGTGGCTCTGAAGGATTGGGATTTCCTTAGGTTTAGCATGTCCAGCAGCTCAGGGTTTGACATAGCTTTGTATGTTAGGCAGAGATCACCTCAGAGTAGGCGATATGCTACGGAGTAAAGCTGGAGTTTTTTGAGGCAGTCAGCATAGGGTACCTGTTTGAGTCCCATAATACTCTTTGTGAGGTATTTTTGTGACCTTTCTAGCTGCTGCAGATGCCTTGTAAGGTACATTCCAAATGGGGTGTTGTACTCTATAATGGGTCTAATGAGAGCCAAGTAGAGGGGGACAATAACTTCTTTTTTTCTGGATGAGAACCCTTTCATGATGAGGTGTGCTGCGTAGAAGGATTTCCTGACTACTGTGGTGATGTGATATGAAAGGAGAGCCTACTGTCCACTAGAGTCCTGAGGTCTCTTATCACGCCTTCAGCGTTAAGTGGGCTGCTGCCTATGTGGTAGTCCATGGATGCAGGGTTTTTACCAAAGGGGATGACAATGCATTTTTTGGCATTGAGCTTGAGGCCGTGGCTCTGACACCAGGCATCAGTCTCAGTGAGGCCACTTATCAGGATGTCCACGTTGTTTGGAGACTCGACTATGGCACCCAATTTGCAGTCATCTGCAAAATTTGTCAGCCAGAGTCCCTCTGTGTTGGCCTATACTTCAGAGAAGTAGATCCCAAACAGGAGGAGACCCAAGACTGAACCCTGTGGGTACTCCACTTGTCACAGGTTTGGAGTCAGAATTGAAGTCCGCAATTTTTACAGTGTGGGTTCTGTCTGTGAGACAGTTGGTGACCCATCTTGTGACATATGGATTTATACCCAGCTTGGTGAGTTTATCTATGATACCAGAATGGGGGATGGTGTCGAAAGCCTTGGTGAGGTCGAGATAGGCTGTGTGGACTGCCTTACCCTCGTCCACGGCTTTGGTGACTGTTTCAAAGAAGTCAGTCAGGTTCAGCAGACATGATATGCCCTTCACAAATCCAAACTGGGTGGGGTCCAGAGTTTGGAGGTTACCAATATCCTTGTTTATGAGTTCCATGATAATATGCTCCATGGCCTTGCAGACCAAGCTTGTCAGGCTAATAGGGCGATAGCTCCCAGAGTCTGTGGTGGTTCCCCCTTTGTGGAGTGGTACAACTGTTGCTGTGTGCCATTCAATGGGTACAAAACCTGTTGAGAGGCTATGATTGAACATGGTGCTTAGGTGGGGTCTAGTTCGTTCTGAAGTTCATGTAGAACACAGCCAAGGATATTGTCCATCATGGATGCTGTGTTCTTGGCTTTTGATAACGCAGTTTTCACCTGTTCAGTTGTGATTGCAGGGACACTGCATTCTTCCGGTATGGATATGGGCCCTTTAGGAGGTGAGGGGGGTAAAGTTGGCAGGATGTTGGCGATATCAGTTGGTTCCATGAATTTTGTGCCATTGTGCTGTAGCTCAGAGCAGATCTGGGTGTTGCCATTTGAGATTCTTGACATAGCTGTAGAATGCTTTTTGGTTGTCCTTAGAGTCAATGGCAGTCTTATTTTCATAGTTTGCTTTGGAGGATTTTATGAGAGATCTCAGCTTCTTGCTGAGGCTGACCAGGGAGCTCCTCCATTCTCATTTGCAACAGTTTCTTCCTTCTGTTGTAGAGTTTGTTAATAGCAGGGAACCACCAGATTGGTTTCCTTTGTTTAGAAGTCTGCATCTTGGTTCTGTTAGGGATGGCACGATGCATGCACCCATGTATGTGCTTATAGAGTGCGTTAGTATTAAGATTCGGCAGTGGTAGCTGCATTGTCCTTCTGTATGGGTGTTGTGAAATTGGCCACTTCTGGCTTAAGTAGTATGAAGTTGGCTTTGGAGAAGTTTTTTACTATGGTTTCCTTTGTGGGGAATGGGGGCGTGATGTGGATATTTAGGGTGATTAGTTTATGGTCGAATCTGACCAACGAGGAGTTGACTTCAGGTGTGGAGCAGCTGTCACTCATGTTGGTAATTACTAGGTCTAGAATATTTTTGCCCCTGGTGAGGAAAGGAGTTAGTACAAGAGTAGTTTTCCCAGTTAATGGTGGGGTAGTTAAAATCTCCCAATATTAGGGTGTTTGGTTGGACCCTGATATCAAGAAAAGAGGAGTGGGAATCCTGGGGCATGGTGGGGGATTTGTAGCAAGCTACAATATGGACTGCAGTTTTGCACAGAGTTAGTTGCACTTGTATAATTTTGGATGAATTATGTTGGGCAACTAGCCTGAGGTGTGGTTGCCCTTAATGAATATGGACACACCTCCACCCTTGGTGTTACGGTCCTGGTTAGATGGCCGAAAGGCATGGTATGAGTTATATCCTGGTAATGCAGGGGTGCTCTCTGGAGTCTTGAACCAGGTTTCAGTCACTGTACAGATATCAATATTCTCCATTTTAAGGAGTGCCTAGAGTGAATGCATTTTGAGGTTTAGACTTCTAGCTTTGAGTAGCATTACCCTCAGTTTTTGCTTCCCTGTATCAGTTACAGTGGTAGTTTTGTTTTTTGAGTTTTGCCTAAAAAAGGCACTATAGGGGTGGCAAGAGCCTTAGCCAGTATCTGGAATCCCAGGGGCGACAGGTGCAGGCCATCTCTGGCAAAGCATTGTGGCCTGTCAACCATGTCATCCCAGGCAGACAAATACTGGATCCCCTTTGAATGACACCAGAAGTTTAGCCAATTGTTGAAGTCAATCATTTTGTCCTTGTATTGTGGTGTAATTCTGAGTGAAGGTAGGATACTACTCAGGGCTAGGGTCATACCTGCCTGGATTACAAGATCAGAGAGCTCCTCCATGTCTCTTTTCATGTAATCCAGGGAGGTATGTCTCAGGTCGTTCACACCAACATGGACAATGACTGAGTCATAATTGTACTTGTTCTGGAGTGACCTGAGTGCGTGGGTTATGTGGCGGATCCTGGCATCTGACAGGCAGCTAACAGTGACCTTCTCCTTGTCTATTCTGGTGAGTGGAGTATCAGTGTGCCTGACTTTAGAGTCGCCTATAACCAATGTGTTTGGTACATAGTTTTGCCTTATGGGCAGTGATTGAGTGGCACATTGAGTCTGTGTGTTATGTGTCTTTTGGGTTGGTGTGAGGGCTGGAGGTTGCTTTTGATTCTGCTTTGGATGTCTCTGTTGTTTGGGTGGATTCTTATTGAGAGCCTCAGAGAATGATTTTGTGTATCTATGTGTGGCTCTTAGAGGTGTAGATGTACTGGGGCTATGTGGTGTGTGTGGTGTGGAGTGGGTGTTTGCCTTCTCCTCCTGACTGACAAGTTCAATATTGGATTGAGAGACCATTGCCACCAGTTTGGTTAGATGAATACATCTCTCACAGGTTGTTGTGTTGGGTGGTAGGAGAAGAGGGATGTCAGTGTACATGTGGCAATTGCTACATTGCCCCAAGATGCCCAGATTCATCAGGTAGACAGGAGAGAACACCGGGAGCTGTCCCTTGGACATGCCTGAATAAACACTAATTATCTCTAGACAATTGAGGAAAGTAAGTATAAGAGCTGTTTTCCTTTAAGCAAATGAGGAAGATAAGTACAAAAACTGTTTTCCTCTAGGTAATGAGGAAGGTTGAATGCTGTAGTAATTGGTAACTTATTTAGTGCTTACAACAAGTTCTGAATCAGTGCTGAGCACGAAGAAGCAAATTTAAGTGCTAAAACTAAGAATATGGCTAGTTCTAAGGGAAAAACTGAAGAGAAGACTTTATGGCACCGGGAATACTTTAAGCCTAGCTAAGCAGCACTGCTTGATGCCCAAACCCGCTCAAACACAGGTTTTTAACTCAGAAACTTGAAAGGGATAGGAATTATCCCCAAAACGGCCAATAAGGTAAATTTCAGAGCTGGAGACCACTCCTCTTGCGGCAGATAGGCTGCTGTAGTGCGTACCACTCTCAATGATAAGCAGAAAGACCTCCCACTGGCACAACAAGGTCTGGACCACTCAAAAACACAAACTAAAGTCCTGAAACCAGCAGATCTGGGATCCAGACTATTCTAGTATAGGAAAGGGTGGGAAACGAGCAGTACAGATAGTATTTTATTTATTTATTTTTAATTTAAGCAGAAGAAGCACCTAAAACAGTATAAAATGCACAGAAAAGGCTGTCACCTTCAGTGTGATGCCTACAGTTATAAATTCAGTTAAATTTTAAGCTTTTAGCAGGTAAAACAAGTGCGCACACAGTAAAAATGAATTAACCAGTACAATGCAGCAGAAATACAGCAAACGAGTAAAAAACGGCTTTTTAAAGTGTGATTAGCTTAAAACAGTTAAAAGAAAGCCAAAAAAAGTACATAGAACAGCAAAAAGTCTCTCCTTCTCATTTTCTGGTGCTGTAGTAGTCTGCAGGATGCCCAAACAGGATTCGCCGAGCTAAAACAAGCACAAACCTGCCCAAACATGAATTTTTAACTCAGAAACTTGAAAGGGATAGGAATTATCCCCAAAACGGCCAGTAAGGTAAATTTCAGAGCTGGAGACCACTCATCTTGTGGCAGATAGGCTGCTCTAGTGCTTACCACTCTCACTGATAAGCAGAAAGACCTCCCACTGGCACAACAAGGTCTGGACCACTCAGAAACACAAACTAAAGTCCTGAAACCAGTAGATCTGGGATCCAGACTATTCTAGTATAGGAAAGGGTAGGAAACGAGCAGTACAGATAGTATTTTATTTATTTATTTATTTTTTTTAATTTAAGCAGAAGAAGCACCTAAAACAGTATAAAATGCACAGAAAAGGCTGTCACCTTCAGTGTGATGCCTACAGTTATAAATTCAGTTAAATGTTAAGCTTTTAGCAGGTAAAACAAGTGCACACACAGTAAAAATGAATTAACCAGTACAATGCAGCAGAAATACAGCAAACTAGTAAAAAACGGCTTTTTAAAGTGTGATTAGCTTAAAACAGTTAAAAGAAAGCCAAAAAAAGTACTTAGAACAGCAAAAAGTCTCTCCTTCTCATTTTCTGGTGCTGTAGTAGTCTGCAGGATGCCCAAACAGGATCCGCCGAGCTAAAACAAGCACAAACCTGCCCAAACATGAATTTTTAACTCAGAAACTTGAAAGGGATAGGAATTATCCCCAAAACGGCCAGTAAGGTAAATTTCAGAGCTGGAGACCACTCATCTTGTGGCAGATAGGCTGCTCTAGTGCTTACCACTCTCACTGATAAGCAGAAAGACCTCCCACTGGCACAACAAGGTCTGGACCACTCAGAAACACAAACTAAAGTCCTGAAACCAGCAGATCTGGGATCCGGACTATTGTTGTATAGGAAAGGGTGGGAAACAAGTAGTACAGATAGCATTTTTTTTTTAATTTAAGACGAAAAAGCACTTAAAACACTATAAAATGCACAGAAAAGGCTGTCGCACTTGAGTGTGACGCCTACAGATATGCTCAGGATTTTCTTGTATTCACTCTGTGTGAATTTATAACTGTCTAGCATCTTGGGTGGCTAGAGCTTGCCTGTCTAAAACCTATCCCTTTCTAAGTTCCAACAGCGAAATTAAAGGTAAAACAACAACATATGAAACCAAGTAAATCTTGTTAACAAGCTATCCCTTCCTACCTACAAACAGTGAAAAGTGATAACACATAAACTATAAATTCAGATAAAACCTCTGTTACCAGTCAACTTCACAGTAAAGCACAAACCAAGGTAGGATTGTTCAGATATGCTCAGGATCAATATACAGACATGAATTTCACTGAACCTGTAGCATTGTATACTTCAGTAAGCAGTTTCATAACATAGACATAAAATGGACATAAAGTTACATAAAAGCAGCATTCTTTTATGCTTCAGCTTTTTTTTTATTATGTGCTAGTCAGCTTTTGGTGTAGTAAACTGAAGACGGATTGAAGAAGGACTAGAAGGGATTGAATGTGTGAAGGAGTCAGTGATGAAGGGGAAAAGAAGACTCCATGTGTGAACATAAGAAAGATGAATTGGGGGTACTAATCAGTTATGGTAAGTAGCTGAGGTATGGGTAAGAAGGATTGTGAGAAAGAGATGAGAGGGCAGTAGCATAGGTCTCAACCTCTAAAGAGGCCAATGTGGAACACAGACCCTAGCAATGTGTGACAACAGTCAAAATGTGGAACATCCATTTTCGCACTGCGCAAAAACGCACCATTTCCATGGGACCTGGTTGAAGTGTGCTTTCTGCCAGAAGTACTAAGTTAGTGAATACCGTATATTTTTAAAATTCAATAGGACACATGTCAAATAAAACAAAGTCAGCAGAAACCATTAATAAAATACAACATACTCAGTGGCTGGTGCCAGGTCTGCTGTACCAATTCACTATGAATGGTATTAGACAAGGGTCATACTCTGCAGAAAACAATAATGTTAAATCTGTCAGTGAATATCGTGTTGAGATCCAATGGCAGAAAATTTCACAATTATATTAACAGAGCATTGATTCCATTTGGACAATGATTGCCTAGTGTTTCTTATACTGCTGCCTTTCATACCACTCAGCTGTCCAGATTTTTACCTCATATTTTCGTCTGCTCCTTATAAAATTGCTAATCATTGAGGATTGAAATCAGTCAATAATATTAAATAATGACAGACATTTCAGTTTCAGACTTCATATCCTTCAAAAAATAACACAATAATGCAAGACCTGTTATCCTAACAACTTTCTAAGCTTATAGGAGCAATATTTAAAATCTGTCCATATTTTTGGCCTTTGTCTCCCTGTTGTGGTGTTTGTGTCATTAACTTGAAATGGTGACAGAATAAGATAATGTAAAGTAGCATGCATATTCAAGTAAACTAAGTCAATATATTTACACTTAGTCATTATTTCCTCAACGTAACCAACCATTTTTTCTCCCCAAATGGCAAGTTGGCAAGTTTTAGGAAGGACAGAACAACATTCTGATCTAAAATCATGGACAGCTGAGAAGCACGAGTAACATACTATGTTGCAAGCTTCCTATCTGAAGCTGATTATTGTCACTAAGTGGTATATATTTTACCATGGTGTCCTACGTTACTCAAAAACAATCAAGAGGAATGGCGATTCCTTTTCAGCATATATTTGACATTAGGAAGGAAATCAGAAAATCTAGCGAAAATTCATGTAGATATCCACAAAATGTACAAGACCTCCACCAGAAAACCTGCACTTTTAAGAAAATTCCGCTGGCTGCTAACACCTGCGGTACAGTGATTTCCACGTTCTAGTTTTCATTTCATAATTTGCGGAGAGGTTGCACGTGTGACTGATACTGTTATTTCTACCAAGAATGCAGAACTGGAATGCAATTGGCTGTAGACAAGTATGGAAAAGCAAGCATCCAATAGGTAGCGTTTTTTTTTTTAATTAATGTTCATACAAACCTATTGCTATTGACTTGACTCCTTCCTCGTTTGGATGTGGATGTCAAAACACAAAGCAGAGCAATGGCTGCTCATTACGGAACAGCGGAACTTTCAGCTTAATCGATCACAAATGCGGAGCATTCTGCACAATCTGGAGCACTTGGCTGCTCAGGGCAGTAGTTAAATGGTAGGAAGAAGTGCTGAATTATGGTTTAGTCTAGGGGTACTTATCCAGGATTAGTCCAGGGGCAGAGAGAAAGATTCTGCAGGGATGACTTTAGCTTCTGTTTAAAATGTTTGAGATGCAAGAGGATTAACCTCAAAACTTAAATGAAATACTCTTATTAAACAGTTTATAAAATGCACAGAAAAACACCAGTGTGTAAACACAGCAGTTGCAGTTTAAAATATCCACAGGTAAAATAGACAGCAAACAGCAGGCAGCACATAAAATAAATCCAAGTATGGAAACACAGCAGTCACAATTTAAAATATCCAAATGTAAAGTAGGCAGCAAACAACAGGCATCAGGTAAAATAAATCCAAGTTTAATGCATTTACAACCTGGTAAGTGCTTTTGCTATGGAATCATAGCTTCTTCAGACCCTAGTGAAACAACATCTTTACTAAACATTTATATAACACTGTCATATTACTTTTCTTCTTTTCCTTCTAGTTTTTAAAACAGGTTTCAGAGGTACAAATTCATTTAAACCTAATCCCATATGAGAACTTAGTCTGGTTATCCATCTTGCTTCACATCTTTCTGTTTCATTTTCAGTGTTACCCAACCTAGCATTCTCATATATAACATCTAACACAGTTAAGGAAAACCTGTGTGCATTACCTTACATCTGAACATGTTTAGCTAAGGCATTGACAGTGTTACTGTTATTTATACAATGTATATGGCCCCTAATATGTTCACGAAATTGATGGTTGGTTTTGCCAACATAAAATGAGCTGCATTGCTCACAGTTGGCTAAATAAACAATGGTCTTGGCGTCACAGTTATCTATAACATTTTAAAAATATTTCTTCCCTGTCTGTGGATGAACAAACTCATTACCCTCTCTAACATACTGACAAAAATGACAAATGCCACACTTTTTGGTACCCTCTTCCCATTGTCCATAACCCAACTTATCCAGGTAACACAACAACCTCTTTAAATTCGCTATATTCCTGTAGTAAAACTTAAGAAATGTGCCAACTAATGCTTCAACAGATAAATCAGAGGTTAAAATATGCCAGTTCTTTTTAATTACATCAGTAACCTTATTTTTATAGTTTATAAAAATGTATAAACCTGATATGCTGTTTCTAGACGAATTAAAGATTGTTAAAAAGGTTAGGAGGTGTCTTTACTCATTTAGGAAAAAAGATGGGTAGCTAGCTTATCCCTGAGAGCAAAACAAGGGGCGGCTATTTACGGCACAGTGAATCTTGGTTGGTGCATATGTGGATGACCCAGTTTTTTTTTTAACAGCCTCTATACTAAACTTAGATCTTTTAATAAAGAAGGGGACCTAGTAATTTTTGGGGGAAATTTCTGTTATAGCAAGAACCAGTCCAAAGCTGAGATGTATAAAGAGTCCCAGGTGATTTTTTTTAATGTATAAGTAAGAAATATGGGAATTTGTGACATTTGTAGAATAGCGAGAAGGTGGTGGACAGGTTACAATTTCTTCACAGTAGGAAGTCAGGCAGGGAGCCATTTAGCTACTAGTTGATATCAGGAAAGCTAGTTCAGAGAGGCCAGGTGATACATACCAAGACATACACATTGATGGATCATATGGTAAATGTGCTCCTTGAATAATTCCTCCCAGAGCAGTTTCAGATTTTGACTGACCATATTATGAATGGGGAAGGTGAGATGGGTGCCTAAGTATTTGTGAGGAGAGTTACACCACATAAATAAAGGAAGAAAGCTATGAGCTATTACCCTGAATTCACAAGAACAATTTCTGTCTTAAAAGCATTAATCTGTACCCTTGACACCAATGTGAATTCATCAAATTCAGAGCAAAGCAATAAACCATCTTCCTCAAGGCTGTCTGTTAGGAGCAAGGAATCATTCATGAACATCATTATGTGGATGTTATATCCCCAAAGATATCCCATTCATGATAGCCTTTAAGCAAGAACATTTTGTCTATAAGGGGTTCTATCATAAGTAAAAATAAGGATGGGGAGAGGAAACATCCCTGACTAGTTCCACTTCCGAAAGAGAAGAGTGTTGATAGACAGCAGCCAATAAAGACTCTCACCTCCAGCGAGCTCTATATCACTTTAATTCCTCTATAAAATCCACTGTATATCTTATCTTCTCCAGTACCTTCAGTACGAAGTCCCAATATATTGACGCTAATGCTTTCTCAGAGTCAACAAATATGGCATATGCTGGCACATTATTGTGATTAGCACCCTTAGAGGATCAGAGCTGGATCTTGATTGCATGATCCCCATTTGCAGAAAGCTTACAAGGTTAGGGATTAAAGATCTGAGACTTAGGGCTAGGATCTTTGCATAGATTTTCACATCTAGGTTTAAAAGAGGAATGGGTCTGTGTTCAACCAGTTCCCTGTCATCTTTCCGGGGTTTGGGGATTATTATGATATTGGAATCTCACATGGAATTAGGCAGTTTCCCTGTGAGCATCATATCATTATAAACTCTTATTAGTGGTTAGGCTTGTAGTTCTTAAAAGGATTTGAATATTACCTTCTATACAGTGTCCAGACCAGGGGCTTTACTCGGATCCACTGATTTTATAGCTGCTGATGCATCCAGCATGTTAATTTATTTGCTTAACTTGGCTTTATCACTTGAGGGCAATAGTTTTAGTGAAGAGGAAGAGAGGCAGTCCTGAGCACTTTTTTTTCCCTGTAGTCATGGTCATCTAGTCTCGAGTATAGCTTCCCATAATACTTTGCTAAGCTATCAGATAAGGGTCTGTTACTGTTCTGCCATCAGAGTTGATCGCTAGGACCTGGTGTAGAAGTTTCCAATGTTTTAGTCTGCAGGCAAGCAACTTATGTGGCTTGTTTCCTATTGCCCAAGCTTGATGTGAGGCTTTTTCCAGCTCTCAGTCATAGTTCTCAGTACTTATCACTACCTCTGGTTCACCTTTAGGCAGATGGTGATAAGTCACTTTCAACAGTTCTAACCCCTTCAGGGCCTTTTAAATACCTTGATTCTTATTTCTCCTCCCAAAATGTCAGTGCTCCTTACCTTTATTTTCGTTTGTCTCATGTTCTCCTTATTTGCTTATTTTTCCTGCCTGGCTTATTATTCTTCAGTCATAGTTTCAGAGGCAAACTGTGTTGATTGCATATTAACTCTGATGATATTTTTCTTCTTATTAAAACTCCTGCTTTGATTACAGTTATTACAACTGGTTCTTGACTTAAAAGGGACTCTGCATGCCATGATAAGTAATTCTTTTATCTCTTTTGGCTATATCTGCATTTTCCAAGAACTGTAAATGGCCAGGACTGATTGAGCAATCCTAAACCAAATTATTTTGTAAAATGTCCCAAATTCCTCAATGAAGAAAGCCAGATTAAAGTACAGTGCTGAGCATGCGCTTATCTTAAGCATAGGGTATCCATCTGTAAGTCTGTCTGTCTGTATTTGTTGATAGGAATCACCGATAGTAAAGATCCAATTTCTTTGGAAAACTGTGTAAAAGATCTTCAAACAGAGTCATGCATAGATGGGGTAGAAATTAAATGTGTGGGTAGATTACTAAAAAGTTCATCTCTGGCTAATCTGTAGTGTAGCAATAAAATTAAATGGCTGTCAGTATATACAGAGATGTGCAAATCTAGATGAGCTAAAAGAGGTTATTTTTACTTATCGCATATATTTGGATTATACCCTCAGCTCTATGTCCATGTAGAAACAGTACTATACAACCTTTATGTTATACCATATCTGCATTTCCACTGCCTGGTCAAATGCTCCTTTAGTATATGCTATATCTGTTTGGAATGGATGTAAGATTGAAGAGAATATGGTTCTGAGCCTTGCTACACAGTTTGAGTAACCTCTTTATACCCAACTGTAGATTTGTGGATATGTATGTCCCAATCAGTTAAGGAGTTTATGTGAGGTAAGTGTATTGAACGGTACCAGAGACTCGGATATATAATTTATCATTTGATCAAAAGAAAACATGAGAATCTGTACTTACTTATGAACATTCTTCATAACTTAGTAAAGAGAGAAAGATTTGTTTGTCCTCATCTCCATCCGGTATGGAATTAACTCCCAGTAGGTGATAAGACTTGCTAGCAATTTTACCCAATTTATAGGTTCATAGATGAGTACAAGACTAACTGCCCTTGAGGGCCATTTTAAACCTACATAATTACTCCACATGAGAATCAAACCCTGCACCTTGTGTCTGTAAGGTAAACACCTTAACCATTATGCCAAACTCCCATCTAGTAGACATTTTGGTGGCTGAGTGTAACTTCAGTTTAAGCTGCAAGGAGTGTGCATTCCTTGATGGTTTCAAGATCTAAACTCGGATAAAAGCAGTTATGAACCAATGAAAAGTTGGCACTTAACAGGAGAGGCACTAATAAACTTCAGATCATTTTATGTGATGCATTGAAAGACAATGGTGTATTTTTTCTGTAATGATCTTCAGCAAATCTTGAAAGAAATTCTGCTGTGTCCTAATAAAGGTGTGTGCATCGGTAGTAAATATAGGTTAATAAGCAAGTTTACTGATTAACATCCGAAAAGAAGTAATCATGTTTCAGTAGTGTCTCATCTAGTACTGGAAACAATCATCCTGACCCTATAAAGACATCCTTAGTTTTTGTTAGTTTTAGTCAAGGTGGAATTTCTTTGGAGCTGATAATCAATAATAAATATTAGTAATTTATCTGAGTCTACTGCCTGAATTCCTGAACGACTGACAGAGATGTCAGTGGGTCATTAGAAGTGGAAAAGGTAATGGATTGTGATCATCATGACATTTCCTAGCAGATGGCTTATTTTTTTTTATTTCTTTTCAAGTTTTAACATGCAGTGATACAACTGAAAGCCATGACTGCAAATAGATGAAGCCGTGCTATGATTTTCTAATAACTAGAGATAAAATAGCACCAACAGCCATAGTTCCATTCTCTGTATATTGTACTAGTTTTGCAGTGGTGATTTGCCATGTAGTGATAAACATTGTAAACAACAGAGGTCCAAATACACAGCCTTAAGTAATCCCCTTGTATCACTGCAGGCTGGGTGAGATGTCATTATCCCACAGTTCTTGATATCCATTTTCTTAGTGACACTCAATAGCTAGATAAAATGTTTAATAGTATTTTATTTTCAGTTGCATATAAAGCTTCTGATCATTCCACAAACAGTGCTACAACAACTTTCTTGTTATTCAAAGAGCCCCTATTACTCATATTACTTATATTTTTCATTACATGTGAAACTTATGTCCATCAAGGCTTTTTTTGATATACTGGTCTTAAGCCATGCTGGATTTCAAAAAGAAGTTAAAATTGTTTATGTTATGCAGGACATTTCACTACACACATTTTCACAATATGTTTGGTAAAAGCAACAGCAAGACATGTAGTTTATAAGCATTTAAGGGTACATTAAATGCTCTTTTCATGATAGATGAAATAAGACCTTCCTTATGAGAAAGATAAATCAGTATTGTTAATGAGCATGGAGTAGCAGATGCAAAAAGCTTTAGGAATTCCAAAGGAAGTTTGTCTAGTGATACTGATTCAGACATTAGTTTAACAAGAAATTTGTACTCCTGACTAGTTGTAACAGTATAAGTGTGTACACCGGACCAGTTATAATAATATGAGAATGTATGCCAGGCAGTACCGGAGTGTACACCTGACTAGCTGTAAAAGTACGGGAGTGCACACCCGACTAGTTGTAACAGTACAGCAGTGTACACCTGACTAGTTATAACAATACGGCAGTGTGCATCCAACTAGTTGTAACAGTAGAACAGTGTACACCTGACTAGTTATAACAATATGGCAGTATGCACCCAACTAGTTGTAACAGTACAGAACTGTACACCCCACTAGCTGTAACAATATAGCAGTGTGTACCCAACCAGTTGTAACAGTACGGGACTGTACACCCGACAAGCTGTAAGAATACGGCAGTGTGCACCCAACTAGTTGTAACAGTATAGGAGTGTACACAAGGCCACTTGTAACAGTACAGCAGTGTACACCCAACCAGTTGTAACACTGTGGGAGTACACACATGACCAGCTTTAATAGTACAGGAGTATGCACCCAATTAGCTGTAAGAGTACGAGAGTGTACACCTGACTAGCTGTAAGAGTACGGGAGTGCACACCTATGTCTTCTCAGATGGACTATGGAAGGAAGCATGATTAATATTTGCTTACCCACTGAGTGACATGATTTTACCAGGAAAGTCTGACTGGACACAGGTGCCCTTTTTCAGAGGAGCCATGTGAATAAAGGTCCCATGTAACAAATTTAATGCAATCAATAATTACAACACATTTTATAATGCACATTCAATGAATACATAGCATAGTAGACAGTATAATAACATTTGTATTGATATTTACCAGCATTAATATACAAGCCTTGTACTGAGTCTACAGCCAAAGAGTGGTGTGTAAGCTAGATAGGAGTAGTACTGAAGTATGGGGGTTAACTGCTGGGCAGACAGATAGGGTATAGATGATTTCTGGGTTAAGATGGGAGAAAATATGAAATAGGTAGTGAGGAAGTTTGAGCCAGTTAAGTGTTTTTAGCCCTAACAGTAGTGGGTCTGATATGCTTTGCTGCAAGTGAAACTGGTGGATTTGTAGTAGTATTTTTGAAGTTTTGAGGTCTGAAGGTTAGTCATGATAGGAGCTCCATATAGGAGAGAGGGTAAGAGGTAAGTAGTAGCTAGAGATGCCTTGGCAGAGTTTGTAATGAATTTCTTTACTCTTTGTAGGGTACCTAGTTTTTGACAGATTTAATTGATTCTATTTTGGACATGTAAGTTAAAATTTTCTTTGATTGTCATGCTAAGTAGTTTTGTAGATGGGGGTAACTTCAATAATGTTATTAGTTAAGGATTTTTTTTCATGGAAAATGGATTTGGGGGAAAAAAGACATAGTTTAGTTTTTGGGGGGATTTGGTAGCAGTTGATTATCCTGTTACCATCCTTCAAGAAAGTTAAAAACTTCTTGAGTAATTCTCTGAATATATATGAGGCTGTCAGAAATTAGGGTAGAATCATCAAAGTTTTGTATGAGAGAAGTTTGCTGAGAGGATTTATGTAGTAGGACCCTGGGTGGAAGGGGGAAAGCATAAAGGAACATCCTCTTCCATGAAGAAGCCATGGCATCCACCCTCCAAGCCAGAGGACTTGGGGTTTTGCAACAGAAATGAGGAAGCTGTCTGTTCACAGGAAAGGCAAATAGATCCACTTGAAGAATACCCCACCATTGAACTATGTCCAGAAACACCTCTCTCTGAAGTATTTATTCATGAGGATGTGCATCGGACCTCCTCAGACTGTCTGCCACCAGATTTTATCCCAAAGGAATGTAAACTGCCTGAAGAGAAACCTGCACTTCTTAGGCCTAAAAGGCTACTGTACAAAGGAGATAAAACCTTGTATGCCTCTGCTTGTTGATGTACCACATGACTGTGGTGTTGCCTGTATATACCCTTAAAAGGACTGGAGACAAAAGGGAGTGGAAGGCCTGGAGGACAAGTATAAGTGCCTGCATCTCTTTGATTTTGATATGATCCAACCACTGATGAGGGGTCTGCAGACCCTGAACCCTCATACTGCCTGAAACAATCTCCACCCTCCATCTGAACCATCTATAAAGAGATCCAGAAATGGAACAGGAAACTAGAAGTGGATGCTCGAGTTGATGGATATGTGCCGAATCCAGCAATAAAGCTTGAGCTTGAGACAAGGAAGTAAGGGAACTGGAAACTCCAGAGGGTGGCAATGCTGAAGCCACACTGATCGCAGGTACAACTGAATCTTCTTCATATGATGCTTGGCAAAAGAGAGCATGGGGATGGTCAAGGCCATGAACCCCAGAACCCACAGAAATTTCCTGACAGACAAGAGAGACAGAATTACTAAGTACTGGAAGTAGGTTGTAAGAGACAGCACCTTAGCAGCAGGTGGATAGGCCAGCATTGGAACAGATTGGATCCTGCATCCCAGGAAGATGTAATCCTAAGAGAGGACTGGAAAGATTCTGGAGCTTGATGGTGAAACCCAGGCTGTGCAACAGGAGTCTGGTCAAATGTAGGTCTTTCTGAAGCTTAAAACGAGAGGGAATCTGAAGAAGCAGATCATCCGAATAAGGAAATATTTGTATTCCTTGAAGCTTGTAGAAAGCTATGACTGGAGCCAGGCAATCAGTGAATACTCTTGGTACTGTGGAAAGACCAAAGGGCAAAGCAGAGAACTGAAAATGAGAGGAAGAAACAGAGAAATGTAAATGCTGTGTGAATAGAGGGTGAATGGCTGCATGAAGATAGAGGAGTCCTTCAGATCCAGGGAAGCTAGAAAGGCTTGAGGAAACAAGAGGGGAAATGATATCCTGAGTGAAAGTAGCTTGCAGGTATAAAGTATCCCGAAGAAAGGTATTCAAAAAGGAGATATTTAGAGCAGGCCTCCAGGACCCCTCTTTTCTGGGGATCAGAAACATCCTGGAGTAAACCTTAGGTCCTCTGGAACAGGTTGCATAGTGCCCTGATCCAGTAAGCCCTGCATCAACCCTTAGAATGGGGAATTTGTTTTGAAGGGGGTTGAGGAATGCTTGGAAAGGGGGAAGAGACTTCCGGACCTTGTGGCTGCCTTGATGGATGATTGACAGAACCTAAGAGTCTGAGGTTATCTGTTGCCAAACAGGGAGTGACAGAGGAAATCTTAGAGACAAGGGAACCTGGTCAAGGGTGAAGGGAGGCCAGAATGCCAGACAGAGGCAGGTTTGTTCTGAAAGGAAATTGTTTGAGGTCTAGGCATCTGAGATGGTTTGTCAGAAAAGAAGACAAAAGCTGATAAGGCTTATCAACATCGACAGAGACTACAGCAGGCTAAGAAGGAGGACACTTGTAAAGAAACTCAGGCACCTTATAAAAATGGTCAAGCTTTTTATGAGGAGGATTTGGGGTGTCAGGAGCCAAGGAGGCAGCTGAAAAAGGATCCAACAGAGCAGCCAAGACAGGGGGAAAGCTGAAGGCTTAGGAAGATCCATCTGAAACAACTCATAATACCTTTTCTTGATGTCAGAAACCTGGGTGCAATCCTACATAAAATAGGGCAACATGTGAACCACATTATCCCCAAAGGACAGTTCTTCTAAAGTGTAGTCAGGACTTAAGCATTCTTTCTAATCCAAAAGTGATGTCATTTGGGTGGACTAGGCCACAGAATCTTCATCCAAGTCCAATTCCTCAGCAGTGAATTAGGTTCCCTAGATCTATTAGGGGTAGAAGAGGAAGGAGGACCAGGAACAGGAAACCCCCCTGAGGTGGTATCAAGGCCATCAGGGCATTAAACAAGCCCTGATTAAAATCTTGGCATTCCTTCTAAGGATCCTTAGGAATGGGAGAATATTCTTCATCTTCTTTCTCTCCTCAAGGGAGACATCAGCTTTAACTAGCCTCAGTGGCTCAGAACCCTGCCTCTACTCAATCAAAGTACCAGGAACTTTATCCCTAACTAAGATCTGGGGAATCCCTCTAGGCCCCTTATATATGATCAGCTGTGGACATTTGCAAAGCCTTGGAGGATATGTGAGAAGCTGGTTTCATGCCGGCCTCTGACATGATCATGGCAGTGGGTATCAACATCAGCACAGGGTGGTCTTCAGCAATATCATCCACCTCAAGAGAGATGTGCTGCTGAAGGTGTACAGCAGCAGCCTTATCAGACCTCAACATCTTGTCCTTATTCTTAAGAGGTGGCTGGATTCAGCCATGGTACCCTGGGCCAACAACTTGAAATGTTGGTTCTCAAGATAAATGGAAAGTGAAGACAGATATCTGTGAAGAGACTTCAGCACAAATGCCTGACAGAACACTGAGTGTGGTTGTGAGAAATGCCTGTACAAAACAAGCAGTTGTAATGATGATACTCATGGGGAATCTGCCTCCCCCACTGACACTTTCTTTTCTTGCATGACATGAATTCTCAACCACTGGGGTACTTACTGAAATAAGCTCTGTATAAACCAGCACAGCAAAGAGCATTCAGACTGATGTCCAACTATGGTGTTTGCATTAGTGACAACGTAGTTCCATACGTCAACATGATGCAGGGAGCATACATCCCATGTATGATGCTGATAAGAATTAAAGGCTTTGGTATACTGGCCATATGTATGGACATCCTTGGCAGGGGATCCAGTAGGTCATGATTACTCCAATAGTGATATGGAAGGACATCGACAGTAGTTCTTTTCTGCAATGTTTAGAAGCAGGATGTAATAACAGTCATAGATGGCTTCATCAAAACTTAACTTATTAAGTAACAGTTAAATGAATACAATACAGATTCATTTTCATATGGTAGTTGCAGAAAACATTTAAAAGAGTTTTACAGCCATGTAATTGCTGTAGTTATTAGAGATTCTGTCACT
Source organism: Protopterus annectens (assembly GCF_019279795.1). Classification (NCBI taxonomy): domain Eukaryota; kingdom Metazoa; phylum Chordata; order Ceratodontiformes; family Protopteridae; genus Protopterus; species Protopterus annectens. The sequence continues at coordinate 162,168,211 of NC_056728.1, read as the reverse complement.
ACTAAACAAGAGGGTGTATAAAAAACATCAGCATCTTGGTAGCATTTGTTCCAATGAAACAGATTTCCATTCCATGAATGTCACTGCGTTATTGATTTCACTAGCTGTAAACAGAATTACATTTGCTATAGCTGCAGTAATGAAATCATTATCTAGGAATGCAATAAATAACGGAGACCGCTTGTGAATCTGGGTGTTGTTCTCCTGCTTTATTCACTTGATGAATCACATTATTAACTCATATATCTTTGTTAATTGGTCTATTATTTCATAATTAGAGTCTCATCTTCATCAGAATGCAGCACGCCAAGGATTAATACAAATTGCATACCTCATTGTATGCCTGTTAAGATAATTGTACTATCCCCGAATCCTTCATGATATATTAATAAAAATACACAGGATAAATGATTAACAGTTAAATTATCTGTTATTGAATGTATAGCAACATAGTGTCTGTATGAATAAGATCTCCGGCTGACAACTCCATGACTTATCTGGGCTCAGGTCTGACCTCTTGTTACCCTCTGTGGAATTTGTATACTCTGTGTCTGCATGTTTTTTCCGTGGGTACTCCAGTTTCCTTTGTGGCTCCAGTCAGGACTGAAGTGGTTCCAACACAGACAAGTTCAGTTAACTAATTAACAACTGAAAAACATTAAAAATAATAGTAATGTGCATGAACATACAAAATAGCAAGTGGTGATTTGTCAGCAATACATGCAGTACATAATAATGCATTCATGACATTCTGGGTATATTAACACCCATATAAATGTTATGATAATCTGTGGGTTATTCATACATAAAATATAAGAGCTAAAAACATTATGTGACTGTATGGCTGGGCTTCTAAAGATCCTGATGGATGGAGCTGTAAGGTAGAGATAGCCACCATGCTATACATTCAGTAACTTTCATAGGCCACAGAAGTTATGTGAGGAGCACAGGTTTTATGCCAGACATTTTATGCATTTAAGTGTGAATGGCATGAAGATGGTAAAAGCTGTCCTACACATGTATTATTAGGACTTTTAATTATTTCTAACTAAACTGTCAGCTTGCCATCATTGTTGAGGATGCTTAAGGGGTCCAAGGAGATGCAGAAAAATCAAAAGAGCTGGCGTAAGCAGACCAGATAAGGGATAAAACTAAGAATTCAAGGTGATGCTCTGTTTAGAAGGATGCAGGGAAGACAGTGCTGCAACAGTATCCAGAAAAGAAATATTTGTTCCACTTAAAAAACTGAGATGTTCTGATTTCTTGATTCACAGTATACAGGAAGGACAGGAGGCACAAAGGAATTGAGCATGTTTTTGAGTTGTGTAGAAGGGATGCTAGATTTTTATGGGACAGAAAGAAAACATGACATGCCAGCCCTGAGACTGAAAGGACAATAATATATAGACAACAGCAAGATGAAAACAGATGGGGAACCGCAGTGCGGGAACACCATGGAGGATAGACTAAAGTATTTATTTAATACAGTGTTAGCTTGGTGTAAGTGTCTCCATCTATTGTGAAAAGAGATATTCAGGTAATAGAAGAGGTTTTTATCTCCAAATGTAAGAACCCTAAAATCTGGTTTGAAATATTGTTCTTTTTTTTGATTTTCTTCTACATGTACCGAATCCTCAGATTGTTGAATACTTCTATCCTGAATTCCAAAGTTGTCATCAAAGTATATTTTTAATAAGGGTTAAGTGATCTTTATTGACAGCGGACACTTGCTTTCCTAAATGTGTTTCATTTGTACTTTGCCTAATATTATCTTTCTCGTCAGCCTAGGTATCAATATAAAACTGTGCCAATACACAAGTGCAATCATCATCATTAAATCTAGTTTTACTATTAATAATAATAATAATAATAATAATAATAATAGTAAACAAACCATCCAACTTTTGTCACGAGTAACAGAGATCCCCAATGTTATCAGATGTAGTACACTGGGAAAGATACTTGTGCTTTTCATTAATGAATCCATTCTCAGCTACAAATGATTAAAGAATTTTTAAATAAATTAATAATCAAAATCAATAACCACAAAATTGAAAAAAATTAAAACAATTAGTAATGTCAGTCAAATTGCTTGCAGAAATCACACAAGCAATAAACAACTGAATATTAGATTACACTAAGCTAACATTGTACAAGGGAATTCTCTCTGACTTACAGTATTGGTTGTGCCATTCACACTAAAATGCTGGATGTTCTCTATATCACTTGCAAACTCACTATATCTCACAGCCACACCTTGTTAAAACAGTAAAAGTTATAGATAAAATAAAAAAACTCAAAATAAATCTTCACTTACTCAGCAGTTGCACAATAAATCACAAACCAGCATCAAGTGGTTTCATGGCGCAGTATCCTATCTATAGTCTGTGTGAATTTATAGCCGATTAGCCCGCTTGGGATGGCTAGCATTTGCCTGTATACAGTCTATCTCTTTCTAACAACAACCATTGAAAATCAATGGTAAAAAAATGAAATATAAATAAAAATAGATATTCCTGTCTATAATCTAGCTCCTTCTTCCACCAAACAAGAAACAGAGTACAAAGGATGAATCCAAATAAAATCACTTTAGCTAGCAGATCTAGGAGACTCTCTCTCTCTCTCTGATACCTCCCTGTGGGAGGAAAAAAGACGCCTTATTGAAGTTTCAAGTAGTTTATTCAGTTAAGTAGGTAGATGGATGAATCTCTTGTCCTATTAGAACTACTTAACTGAATATACTACTTGAAACTTTGATAAGGCTTCTTTATTCTTCCCATAGGGAGGGTGTCATAGAGATTGTCTCCTAGATCTGCTACTTAAAGTGATTTTATCCGAAGCAATCCTCTGTACTCTGTTTCTTGCTAGTCCTGTCACACTCTGGGTCACAGGTGGGATACCAGAGTTGACTCAAACCTTTTTGATTACCTCTGTTTTTCCAAAAAGCACTGTAATCAGAAGTAATAAGTAAAACATAAATTAAAATAATTTCTGTTATCAAGCAGTTGCACAATAAATGACAAACGTACACTGGTGTTCAGATAAGCTCTGTAAGTACTGTGTATCTAGCAAGCCAAGGAAATGGAATCAAGCCAAAGATATAACTTGCTGAACATAACCTTATAATATAACAGGGAGAGTGAGACCTATCATAACTGTGATCCGTATGAACAAGGATGACAGAGGACAAGGCTGTACTGCAGGCAGTAAGAAAAAAGAAGGGACTCAATAAAGAAATACTACTTTGTGGAAATTCAACAAATTAAAGGGACTTAATAAGGGGAAGGATAACAATGGAAGAGATAGACTTTAGTTTGGCAACAGAAGAGTGGAGGTGTGCATATTTGTAGCAGTTTAATATGAATGAGAAGTGACGTGAGCGAAAATTAACACATGCACAAAACAGGATTATTGTACTAGAGGAGGCAGTTAGGCACCTTCATAGGTAAGAACCATGTAACAGCTAGAAACAAGGTGTAAACAAGGAAAAAAAGATAAAAACGAATAAGAAAGTCCACAAGTAACAGTGTGCACTGTGACTACACTCCCAAGTAACAGTGTGCACTGTGACTGCATTCCCCAGGTAATGGTGTGTACTGTGACTGCATTCCCCAAGTAATGGTGTGCACTGTGATTGCATTCCCCAAGTAACTGTGTGCACTGTGACTGCATTCCCCAAGTAACAGTGTGCACTGTGAATGCATACCGCAAGTAACAGTGCGCACTGTGACTGCATTCCCCAAATAACATTGCGCACTGTGACTGCATTCCCCAAGTAACAGTGCGCATTGTGACTGCATTCCCCAAGTAACAGTGCTCACTGCGACTGCATTACCCAAGTAACAGTGTGCACTGTGACTGCCAAGATGTTTTCAGGTGTAGATGAATACATTTGAAGGTGTTCTGTCATACACAGTAAAAAAAAATGCTGGTCCCCACTTTAGTGACATAGTTTGAGTAGAGAGCATTGCCAGCTACAGGAAAACTCTGCAGTGTAGAGGAAATGCAATCTGTCTTTAGAAGAGAAGACTTTACTTGGGGAGTTTAGTGGTGAGCATTTATTTGACTTGCTTAGTGTGCACTAATTTTAAAATATGTTTCTTTCCAACAAAATAGCATTATTTTCTAAGCACAGGTTCCCTTGTGTCTTTGTTGCTTCTGCAGTGTCACATTAACCACCATATAAGATCACAGACTATTTCATAATTTGTTTATTTCATTCCTTTTTACTACCACTGGAAAAGTAGTATTGCCCAGAAGGCATTATATTTAAAATTGTTCATATGTAATGTCAAAACATTTTGTACATTGTTAATACACCTTTAAATAGCATAGTTAGAATATGTAACACTACAGTTGCCTTTTCAGACTGTAACCATTCTTCATTTGCTTCTGCATCAAATGTATAAACTGCGTAGTCTGTGTATTACATTTAGTTGTAGAACATAAGACATTATAAATTGAGTAGTATGTGCATTGCATTAAATTGTGCAGCTTTTCTCTCCAGGTCTCATTACTGATGCAGTCAGACTTTCCAGGTAACAATTTATTTATTTATTTACATTTGTTTACCGGGAAAGTCCGGCTGGGCCAGAAACCCATTGTCAGTGGAGGCCCAGGGAGAAAAGCTCCAAAGAAATATAAGCAATATACAGTAATTAGATAGTACAATAGTATACATACAGTAAGATGCAGAATACATATCTTCTAGTTAGTTTATACAAAGTAGTATTCAATACGGTTTTCTAGTAGATACAGGTTCAAAAAGAAAAACATAAGCATTTCAGTGAAGATCACTGTGAGAAAATATAAAGTTAGTAATGTGTACATATTAAATAATAGTTATGACCAAATGAGATTTCCTTTGTATACATTATTTATGTGAGTGGTAATAAACACTGAGGAGAGGGAGAAAATGAGGTAAGGAGTGGGCAGTGTGTTGAGAGAATTATAGATATCTTGTCAGTCAGGTTTGGCACAGGAGCAATGCCAGTTTTGGGATAGAACAAACCATAATGAATTAATAAATAAATAAATATCTTGATTTCTAGTCTGATTGGCATAATAGATTACCAATATCTTTGTCATCTTCACCAAAGTAACCTTCTGCGCCCAGTTTTTGTTTGCACTCTTTGTTTTTCTGATGATTTCATTCTGCACAGGTGTTTCCCCCAACTGTTTTTGATGCTATCTGCCAGATATTAAGTTACTTCAAATGATTATAAAAATCTTCAGAAAAATATGCAGAGCAAGCAGGTATATATGTAAAAATGTATAAAGCACAGCAAAACCAGTAGGCATGTGACTTCAGTAAGATTAAGTGGATGACTATCCTGCAGGCAACTAGAGGGAAAGGATTAAATGGGTTTGTGCCCATTAAACCCTTACCGAAGTCACACACGGTTGCCACTCGTCCCGTTGTCAGCGGGACACTCACGGGTTGAGCTTTCTCATCCCACTTCCAGTATTCACCAACAGTGGGACTTTAAAAGTATCGTTTTCCCCTTCGTGCTTGCGAAATTGCCGTGGAAAAGCCGAAAATACTTCCGTTTTTTCCACGGCAATGCGGCTACATCACCAACCTGGACTTGCAGTTAGAGGGATTCCCTGCTTGGTCTGGGTGGTGTAATTTAAACTGTAATTGGCTAAAGGAATTGGAGGGGATGGAGATTTATCTAGAAGAGCCCAATAAAGGTCGCAGCTGTAGAGCAGTTTTTTTTTAGTGCTGTACAGCTGCGAAGGGAATTAAGGACAAAGATCTGAAAATTCTGCCAGCCAGCCAAGAAGCCAGCCAGCCAGCCAGCAAAGAAGCCAGCCAGCCAAGAAGCCAGCCAGCCAGCCAGCAAAGAAGCCAGCCAGCAAGCAAAGAAGCCAGCCAGCCAGTCAGCAAAGAAGCCAGCCAGCCAGCAAAGAAGCCAGCCAGCCAGCAAAGAAGCCAGCCTGCAAGGGAACCTGCTAGCCAGCAAGGGAGCTTGCCAGCCAGCCCAGCCAACTAGCCATTCCATCAGGAAAGAAGCAAGCTAGCCCAGCAAAAACTGTGATACTGGTAAGTACATAACATAGTATTTTGTGGCTTTAGTTATTTAAAATGGGAATATTGTGCTTTATTTAAGTTTTTAATGTTTAGAAGTAGATGGGGATGTAGTATGCAGTATTTAAATCGATGCAGTGGTTATTTTGAGATTTTTCAGTAGTAGTTTAAAATGGGAATATATTTTGGTTTAATTTTTTAATGTTTAGAGGTAGATAGGGGTGCAGTACGCAGTATTTAAATCTGTGCAGTGGTTATTTTGAGATTTTTGAGTAGTAGTTTTTAAAGGTATAAAACCTGTATGTCTCAGACCTCCCAACCATACTGAATTACTTGGTATTTACCGAGTTTTGGGGTCCAAATGAAGGGGTGCCACGATTCCCGATTGGCACTCCTTCATTTCCGATTTTTTTGCTTCATTTTTAAAATTTTTTAAAAAAATCGCGCTGTTGGAGCTGACGTCATCACATGCGCGATGACGTCAGTGCCATCAGGGCTACCAGCCAGTCGGAATTGAGCTCAAGGAGCTCACGTCATTATTTCCAACTGGCTGCGAGCGGGAATACAGCAGCGAGAAAACCAGGCAGCAACAACAACACTATGGCAGTAATACTCAGTCTCAGTTGCTCATTTTATTTTTTTCCAAGCGGCTGTGAGCACTCGCCAGAGTCGCCGAGCAGGAATACAGGTTTTAATTTTAGCAGGCAGCGCGAGTGGGTAAACGTGGGATGGATAAAGCACTCGGCTACTGAAGCTTGACTGGAAAGCTGTCTTAGAGTTGAAAAATTACTGATCTGGAGTCTGGAGAATAAAGCAAGGTAAACCAATGTTAGATTGAATCAGTGCAACCTACTACTGCTGCATAGTAGTTATAATTCTGCTGTAAAACTTACTTGTAGCCCACAGTGCATCACTGCTTCTATATTCTACATTGTACACTTCACACAACTGCAATGAAAGTGTATCTGTGTTTAAAACGACTAAAGACATATTCCTTCAATCAGATTTCTGCCTTTTGTGGGGAATGCATTAGTTACAGAATGCCTTTGCAACTACCTTTTCTGGGAATGCATTAGTCACACAGCACTTCTGCTGTGATGACAGCAACGATGTTTTAACCTTAACAATTGCAGCATCATTGTGTTTGACCATAGGATATTAGTTTGCCTTTTGAATGTGTTATACAATTGCTTCGTGCATGTAATAACTACTTGTCCATGATGTTTAGTTACAGTTGATGCTTACCATCTGTTGTCTTCTCCTTTCCAGTTGCTAGTAATTTGCTCATACAATGAAACTTAATTCAATTGTACTGCTTAGAACTTAAAGATATCTTTTTACTTTATCTCTCCCAGTTATTCTTCATATTGGTTGGGCTACCCAAAGAGGTGTGAATATGTGCTGAATGACTAGCATTTGGATAATAGTAAGGAATGACAGTAATCTTTTTATGGCTTGGTTTAAAGCCTGCTTTATAAATGAATTAGTGAAGGTTTATGAATGGATCTGAATTTTACCCAGTACAGAAAAAGTACACCCAAAGACCATTTAGTTAGAACATTACATAGATCTTGTAGCTGCTTACTAGACGAGTCTAAAAATGTGACAGACTGTTTTTGGAATTTATAGATAGCTTGCATAGTGTGCAAAGCTACCCATCTAGCTTTTCATGCAGTTCTAGGGTCTCATGATTTATAGACATTTTGCTTCTGTGTTGCATAGCTGTGCTGTAAAAAGCAGAAAGGGGATGTCCCTCAAGGATGCATCTGCAGTCCTTACAAATGGGGTTGTCCTGTCGTCAGGCAGCCCTTCGGTCGGCCGGATTCCAAAGTCTGGGTCTGGCCTCGGCTGGTGTCGCACTTCACCCGACGTCATCTCTGCTGGTCTTCGGGTATAAAGGCATCAGCCGACGCCATTTTCCTCAGTCTTTCTTGCCGCGTGGCGCCCGAAACAGAAGCTGTTCGCAAGTGCCGGTTGGTCAGACCCAGAGATTACTACTACCGAATACTACTTCGAAGACTTCTAAAAGCTAAGTACCCCGTTGGGGACTCTTTCTTGCCTCAGCCGATGTCAGAAAAAGTGAATAACTGTTTAACTTGTGGGAAACAAATACCTCATAAAGATTTCCACTCTTACTGCTTACCTTGTTTAGGCCCAGACCACGACGTAGCAGCCTGTTTAGCCTGTGCTTCCTTCAACCGACGAACGCTTAGGCGTCAGTCGGAGTTTGCTGAACAGTTTTTCGGCTCAGATTTTGCGTACATTATGCCGTCGGATCCTCCGACTTCTCAAATTGTTAAGAAACGCAAAGAAAAAGACCGACACTCGCGGTCCGCGGTTTCGGCCGAAACCACGGTTAAGCAAACCGCGAGTGTCTCGGTTTCGGCGAAACCGAAAAGCGGTCAATCTTCAGCCGAATCCATGACTACTACCGAGGCCCCTGCTACCCTAGTTGAATCGGCCTCTGAAGTTTTGCCTACTAATGTGGTTTCTCTAGAATTATCGGACACCATCCCTTTGGATGTCTCTACCCCAGCACGTGGTGCTGCTAGGCCTCCTGCAGCCATGTCTATAAAGGCCTTTGCCAGGGCTAAAGCAGCCAAAACTGCTAAGTCTGTGCCTGTTAAGCCCCCCCTCTCACAGGCCCAGTTCCAGTTCCCAAATGCTTACTCTGGCAGAGGATCTCATCTCTTTAATAAGGGGATCCCAATCTCACCCAGACAGGGCCTCTCAACCTCCAGAAAAGAGACCTAGAGCAGAGCCCCCTGAGCCAGTGTACTCAGATGACTCTTCTGATGATTCAGACAATACAGACCATCCAGAGGCCCCTTTTTCTACTTATGAAGATTCTGATGCTGAAGAATCTATACCTTCTGCCTCTCCACCAGAGGAATTTTCCTTTGGGGAAACCTTACATGCCATGAGAGAGCAATTCCAATGGCAGGGACAAGATTTCTCAGATTCAAGAAAAAGGCTTAGGACCTTTCTACACTTACCGCAACATAGGCCCTTAGCTATACCTCCAGTTCTTCCTGTTGTGGATGATGCATTCAATGATGCTTGCACTGCTCCTGATACTTTACCTCCAGCCCCAGCCAAGCCCGATAGGTTTTACAGGGTACCGGACACTCATCACCACTTATACAAGGCTCCTCTTGCAGATCCTGAGACTATCTCCCAGGGGCCTAAGGCAGTAGCCTCGACCTCAGCGAAAAACCCTCTCCCTTCTGAAAGGGAATCCAGGTCCTTAGAGATGGGGTAAAAAGTATACACCTCTGCTACTCTCTCAGCTAGAGCTTTGAACTGTCAGTTTCATATGATCCAATACCAAGAGTTTATGCTTGATCAGTTAACTAAGAAACTGTCCTCTGATGATTCCTTAGATAAGAAATATGTTTTAGAAATGGTGAATAACATTCAGCAGGTCAGTAACCATTCTTTAAAATGTGGCTATGATGCACTGGAGGCTTCATTTAGATCAGCCATGACTGGCACAGTTATAAGAAGGCATGCATGGTTGAAAGAGCAGGTCTTGCCGGATCATGTTAAAACAAAGCTATTAGATGCTCCTATGGATAAGGTCAGTCTATTTGGTCCTCCTGCCCAACAAGTAATGAAGAAAATGGAAGAGAAGGCAAAATCTGTACAAACAGTTAAAGATTTCTTACAGGTTCAGCCCCCAAGGTTTAGCAGGAACTGGCCTTCCAAAAATTGGTCCTTTCCAGACTCCTCTAAATCTCAGAGAGGCAGAAATACACGTTCCAGAGGCAGAAATCAATCTAGAAGAGGTGCCTACAGAGGACGTCAGTGGCAAGGCAATAACCGAGGCACAGACACAACCACTACCACTGCAACAGGGCAATCACAGTGACTTGGTTCTGACACCGCCTACCAGGGAACAAATAGCAGCACCTTTAGGCGGAAAGTTAGCCTTATTTTCAAAAAACTGGCACTATATCACAAGAGACAAGTGGATTTTGCAAACTATAGACCAAGGCTACAGGTTCCATTTCCACACCTTACCAGTAAAAAGTGGAATGCCAAACCTACCACCAAATCAAAAGACAGAAGCCCTAAAACAAATAGCTCAATTAACAAAGATGAGAGCTGTGGAAAGGGTACCACCTACAGAACAGGGCAAAGGATTTTACTCCAGACTTTTCCTAGTACCAAGAAAAGAGAAAAATTGGAGACCTATTCTCGACCTGTCCGCTTTAAACACATTCATCATTGTTCCAAAATTCAAAATGCTGACCCTACAGCAACTTCTTCCCATGCTGGGCAAGGAGTGTTGGCTGGTAACTCTAGATCTCAAGGAGGCATACCTGCACGTCCCCATACGACCAAATTGCAGAAGATACCTCAGATTTCTTGCAGGATCAGAGCATTATCAATTCTCAGCATTGCCCTTTGGCTTATCTACTGCGCCCAGAGTGTTCACGAAATGCCTGGCATCAGTAATCGCTCATTGCAGGCTACAAGGAATCCAAATTTACCCATACCTGGACGACTGCCTGATACAAGCGGACAACAAAAGCAAGCTGACACAAGACTTACAAAGAGTCATTTGCTTACTACAAGCCCTGGGATACACAGTCAATTTAAAAAAGTCAAGACTGATACCATCCCAAACAAGAACATTCTTGGGTGCAGAATTGGACACAGTAAAACAGATGGCATTCCTAACTGCAGAAAAACAAGAACAACTTCCTCTTTACTTCTTGGCATTAACAAACCAGAACAAACTAACAGCAAGGAAAGTACTGCAGGCCTTGGGCTTCATGGCATCCTGCATAATCCTGGTCCCACATGCCAGACTGCATATGAGAAAGCTACAGTGGTACCTAAAGAATTTATGGTCTCAACACAGGCACAGCTTAGAAACCGAAATACCACTAATCCCATGCCTGAAACAAGAATTCCTATGGTGGGCTCAAGCATGCCAGGCAAACCCAGGTTTGTCCTTCCACAACATTCAAGCAAGCCAAACCATCACAACGGACACCTCAGACCTAGGTTGGGGGGCCCACATGTTGGACAAATGCATTCAAGGCTTATGGACTCCAGACCAGCTGCACCTGCACATAAATCAAAAAGAAATGCTGGCAGTAAAACTAGCAATCCAGAATTTCAGACCATTCCTCAAAGAAGGCCAATTGATGATAAGGACAGACAACACCACAGTCATGTGGTACATCAACAAACAGGGAGGCACTCATTCATACCCCCTATGTCGAATGACTCTGGACCTATGGAATATGGCTCTGAGCTACAACATTCAGTTACAGGCAATATTTGTACCGGGAAAAGAAAACATCCTAGCAGACATGTTAAGCAGAACTACCTCGGATGCTCACGAATGGATGCTACACCCGGACATCTTCAAGGCCATCACAAAGAAATGGGGAATGCCACAAGTAGACCTATTCGCATCCCCACTCAATCACCAGCTCAAGAAATTCTGCACAAGGACATACCACCCACTTGCTTGGAAGGTGGACTCTCTATCCTTCAGTTGGAAAGGCCTGACAGCATATGCATTTCCACCTCTCCCTTTGATGCACAAGGTACTACTGAAAATCAAAGAGGAACGTCCAAGGATAATTCTGATAGCTCCAAATTGGCCAAGACAACATTGGTATCCATTGCTGAGGAGCATGTCTCGGGGAACGTGGACACTATACCCCTGATTCCTTTGATGTTAACTCAGAGCGACTACAACATCCTGCATCCAAACCTGAAAACTCTGCAACTGACTGCCTGGAACATTACATAGGAGCATCTAACCCAGATTTATCCCAAAGGGTTAAAGACATTATCCTTGAGGCCCGCAGACCTTCAACAAGAAGGAACTATGCAGGAAAATGGAAAAGGTTTGTCATCTGGAGTACTGAAAGAGGGAAAGATGTGTCAAAGATAGATATTGCCAACATCCTGGAGTATTTGGCAGAGCTTCTCCATACAGGCCTGTCTTACTCCTCCATCAAGATACATGCATCAGCTATTTCTGCAGAATACAGCTTCGATCCCCCTGTCTTCTCACATCCTCTACTCAGGCAGTTCCTCAGAGGAATCAAGAATGTAAAACCTCCTAGGAAACCACCATTACCAGCATGGGACTTGAACTTTGTGCTAGAAAAATTGACACTCCCTCCATTCGAACCAGCAGCAACAGCAGATCTTCAACACCTATCCTGGAAAACTGCGTTCCTACTGGCAATTACTTCAGCAAGAAGGGTTTCGGAACTACAGGCCTTAATGGCAGTACAACCCTTCCTAATCTTTCATCAAGATAGAGTGTCCATGAGAACTAATCCTACATTTATGCCTAAGGTGGTATCCAGAGTGTCTCTAAACCAGGCAATCCACCTACCTACCTTCTTCCCCAATCCACAGAACAGGGGGGAAAGACTGCTGCATACCTTGGATGTACACAGACAGTTGCGCTACTACCTGGACAAAACCAAGGGCAATAGAAAAACTGACCAGCTTCTAGTAGCTTATGCAACAGGAAGGGAAGGAAAAGCAATTTTCAAACAGACAATCTCCAAGTGGATAGGAAATTGCATAAGATTCTGTTACTCCTACCATGGAAAGCAAATTCCACAGAACATAAGGCCTCATTCTACAAGGGCTACAGCCACTACCACAGCTTTCTTACGAGGAGTGGCTACCAAGGACATTATTGAGGCTGCTACTTGAACCTCCGTGCATACATTTGCCAAGCATTATAACTTACCTCTATACTCTAGATCCCGACCAGGGTTTGCCACTGCTGTTTTGCAAGGGATCCTAACTACACCATAATTCTTCTTCCTCCTCCCCTAGTTTGGCTATGGTATTCTACCCATTTGTAAGGACTGCAGATGCATCCTTGAAGGACATAGTACAGTTTTGTACCTACCATAAATGTAGATGTCCGAACAGGATAGCATCTGCAGTCAGGATTACCCTCCCTCCTTCCCCTCTGTGGTACTCCTAGGGTATTTACCCACCTAATAGCTAGCTGGGGGGGGATCTCTTATGGTGTATTTGTTTGTATATATGTACATACATGCTTATTTTTTGTGTTTGCCTTCTATTTTTTTGGAAACATTGGCATTTATCCAAAAATTTAGCTTACCAAGAGGGCAACTGGCATCTGGGGCAAGAAACACTGAGGAAAATGGCGTCGGCTGATGCCTTTATACCCGAAGACCAGCAGAGATGACGTCGGGTGAAGTGCGACACCAGCCGAGGCCAGACCCAGACTTTGGAATCCGGCCGACCGAAGGGCTGCCTGACGACAGGACAACCCCATTTGTAAGGACTGCAGATGCTATCCTGTTTGGACATCTACATTTATGGTAGGTACAAAACTGTACTTTTTGAAGCTGCATGTAAATGTAGTTAGTAGTCTGTGGGTTTCAGTGTTGTTTCAATGAATGTGAGTTTCAAGGACAGAGAAGTTTTAATGCCAAGTCTGTTTTCGTTATGTGACAGTGTTGCTTTGCTTAGCAGATCTCTATTGGTGTTTGTGCATTGGGCCGTAAAATGTAAAAATAAAATCCAAATCATTGTATTACTAAAGCAGTATGCACACATTAGTGTTTATGGTAAATGGGGCAAAATAGCCAGGTAATGGGACATTGGAATGGCTGCAGGGGGACTCTGGTGCCATATTTTGGTTGTCTGTTCTTCAGTTTGCATTTGAAAGTTGGCATCCCACAATTCCATTGGAGTGGGTGGGGTTACATAATTATGTATGTTAATCAGCGTACAGATTTGTACCTATTTTTCATGGGCCTTGTCCAGATTTTTGATGTTTCCAGGTTGAGAGGTATGGTATGTATATGTAATTGTTGTTCTTGGGGGTATGATTTGGAAGCATTACTTTTAAAAGGCTGAACTGTGTGTATAGAAGTTGTTTATTTCTGGTGGGGGGCAGTGAAATATAAATTTAGTGTGATGTATTTCTATTGTAGCTTTTTCTGGGTATTTTCTGTTTGCAGATAGAAAATGTTCGAGCATAGTTTGCACTTTTTTGTGTGGAAATGTGTGTAATTTAATGCTGTTTCCAGGAAGTTAAGATATACTGTTTGGATAATTTTTCCTGTTAGTTCTTGCAAGTCAATGTGTATGTGGTACAAGACTACCTTTTGAGGGGGAATGTTAACAGTTAATGTAGTGTATTTATTATTCTAGTAGGTACATGTTGCCAACTAGCTGAAGCTGTTTCAAGATTGTTTTCATTTATACTTGTAAATGTGTGCATCTAGTTTTTTATGCATTCTTAATAAGGTTAAAATGTCCTGCTTTGCTTGTAATGTGAATATGGGTGTGCTGCTTTTACTTGGGCCTGTTTATTGCATCGCTGTGCTGGGTAAATTACTTTTAATTGCTATGTTTTGAGGTAAAAGGAGCCCATTGGGTCTGTTGTACATTGTAGTTTATTTTACTTCTCTTGCAAAAAGTATTTTTAAAAGTTAAAATGTTTACGGACTTTTTTCCAGTTTATTTATTTTTTTTTGTGGATGCATGCTCAGAAGTTAATGCAGTGTATTTGAGATTGTGCTAAACCATGTCATTGTTACAGGGTAGTTTGCTTTTATAAGTAGCAAAGTTTGTATTTTGTGTTTTAGTGGTGTCTTCAATAAACTTACAATGTACTGTTTTCATTATAATCTGATTATGACCATTGCTGCTGTTGGGCATGTTCATTAACAGATCATAATGCTGTGTAAATTAGTGCCATACATTTCTTTTAACTGCTGTGGTCAAAAGTTAAGTCAAGTCTATGGTATCCACTGTGCATTCTCATTCATTTTAGTGTTTTTTTTGGTTCAGTGAATGTGGTTAACTTTTTTTTCTTGAGGGGGTGGGGTGAGGTAGGCATGTTCAGTGGTAAAAATAATGCATTTAATTTTCTACAAGCTGTGTTAGTTTTCAGTGGCCAAAATGCCCCCTACATTACCTCATTTACTATTTGACCTTTTTCAAACTATTTGTAATAACACTTTTCTGCTCCATTCCTCAGTTTTTTGCATGCCAATGTTTTTTGAGCCAGTTCTTTTGAGTGCCAATGTTTTTCAAGCCAGTTTTTTCAAGGGCCACTGTTTTTCAAGCCATTTTTTGTGCCACTGTTAAGCCATTTTTTTCACATAAAGAAAGTTCAACAACTCCAATACTGAAAAGAACAGGAACTTCCCAAAGAAACTCGTGCACAAAAGGATGTAAATTCTTTTCTTTTATTCCACAATCCTATAGCAGTTAAGCGCTTTCAACTGGAACCCAGTCTTCTTCAGAACAGTCAACAAGCACCATAACTTCCTTTTTATACATAAACCAATACAATCATTTTAAAAATTGCGCCAAAACATTTAAAGGTATAGTGCACATTCAGCAGCAATGACCATAAAAAATCAATATTTATAATCTTCCTAGATATTTGAATAAACCCATATCTAGTGTATACAATAATTATACTGTCAAACTATTAAACTATATAAAATATTTATAAAACATTTGTATATTTAAAATTATTTTTAAACATGTATGTAAACTATATATAGTATATAAAAAACTAAAAACTCTATTTCATATTCATACTACTATCAATATTGGAAGACTTGAGACTTATAAAAAGTATATTACCAATACTATAATAACTCAATGACTTATACTAAGAGAGGACCAAGAAAGGTTTAATACTGATGGACTCGTTTAGTCCTGGGGTCTAGTAGCGTCTAATAAAATCTGCCATCTGCTTTCCAAGGCAGCCAGTTTCATCTTCAGTTTCCCCAAATGTTGAATAACTAATGGTATCTATGATAGCAAACTGAAAAGTGTGCTCTTTACCATATTCATGGATATGTTTAGACAATGCATTCTTCATGTCCTTCCTCTGAATACGGTAAAGGTGTTCATATATACGCTTTTTGAAAACTCTTTCAGTCTTGCCTATGTAATACATAGGACAAGTACAACATGTAGCAATATATATCACCCTACTTGTGTTACAATTTCCAGTTCTAGTTCTAATACATGTAGAGTTGAAGTTTTTAAGTCTAATGTATCTGGATTCATTAATAAACTTACACTGTTTACATCTGCCGCATTTTGTTGTACCTTTGTACATATCCTTTGTGGCATTATCATAATTGGCTTTCTCTAATAATCTTTTTAAATTAATGCCTGTCTTATATACAAATTCAGGAGAATTTCCCACATTACGTTCCAAATTCGAACTAACAAGTATATTCCAATGTTGTCGTAATATGTCCTTAATAAAACACGTATGTGTAGTGTAAGTCAAAATACATGCTCGACTAGAATAACTGGATGGCAGCCCTTCATGTTTTTCATTAACTATATATTTACCTAATAAAGGGGGGTACTTCTTACCCCATTCATTACCCACATATTCAATTGTATCCAGGAGCATGTGGTCCGGATATCCACGATTACTAAATAATGTCCTAATGGTATCAAGTTCCGTTCTCATCACAGCTTCTGTCGAAGACATCCTCGCTGCACGGATACACTGCCCCTTTACGATGTTTTTAAAAATGTGTGGAGGATGGTTACTTGTAAAATGTAGGTAATCATTGGAAAAAGTTGGTTTGCGGAAAATTCTAGAAGTGAATGTATGTTGGTCAAGACCAACCAAGACGTCCAAATAAGCAATGTCCACAGTACTAGTTTGATGAGCAAACTCAATTTGGCTGTGATTTTTGATGGCTCAACGGACCAGGCAGTTGGTACGGAAAACATACAGTTGCGCAAAAAGAGTTCCTATGTTCCTGTATCTCATCCCAGTATATCAAATTTTGAGAAATTGGTTAGTCAAGACATTTATAGACTACACAGGGACATTAGACATAGGAATTTGTTGCATAACGGTCCACCACAAAATCTTACTCAATCAGAAAAGGAATGTCTTAACCAAGTGATGCAGAATAAAGAGAATGCATCATGAAACCCGACAAGGGTGGTGGGTTAGTACTTTTTTATGTTGAAGCATACAAGTCTTGTATTTATGACATCTTAAATCAGGCAGACACTTATGAAAATGTCTCCTTAAATCAGATTAACATCGGACACCATCGTATAGATCTGGCTATAGAGGAATATTTAATAGACAACAGGATTACAAATGACACTTATATGTTTTGAAGAATGACCACCCCATTTTGGCAACCATTGTTGGCATACCCAAACTTCACAAATCCTTGGAGCAACCACCCTTCAGACCCATCATCTCCGGCTCCCATTCCAAGACTTATAACATAGGAAATGGATTGATCATCAACTAAAACACATTTATGGAAATATCCCACACATCATGAAAGATTCGTGGAGTTTTTTGGGCAAATTACAACATGAATATTGGAGACCAGACCTCATCTTAGTCACCATTGATGTGGTCGATCTTTTCTCCAGTATACCCAGAGAACTAGGAATCGAACATTTCTCAAATAGCCTCAGGAAACATGCAGGGGTTAGTTGGGACAAGGTTGTGTTGTTGTGTGACATGATGGGACTGGTGTTAGATCACAATTATATTGTGTTTCAAGGGGAATATTTCAAGCAAACAAAGGTGTTGCTATGGGTGCGTCGTGTGCCCCATCTTTGCCAACATGGTGATGCTGGAATGGGAAGAGGAAGTGTTATTTAAAAGTCATTTTATACTCACATCTCATTCTATGCCAGATTTTTGGATGACATTTTTATTTTGTGGAAGGCCTCTATAGAGGAATTACAAGAATTTATGGCTTTCATCAATCTATCCTCTACATTTTTAAAATTTACTCATCAAACTAGTACTGTGGACATTGCTTATTTGGTCGTCTTGGTTGGTCTTGACCAACATACATTCACTTCTAGAATTTTCCGCAAACCAACTTTTTCCAATGATTACCTACATTTTACAAGTAACCATCCTCCACACATTTTAAAAACATCGTAAAGGGGCAGTGTATCCGTGCAGCGAGGATGTCTTCGACAGAAGCTGTGATGAGAACGGAACTTGATACCATTAGGACATTATTTAGTAATCGTGGATATCCGGACCACATGCTCCTGGATACAATTGAATATGTGGGTAATGAATGGGGTAAAGTACCCCTTTATTAGGTAAATATATAGTTAATGAAAAACATGAAGGGCTGCCATCCAGTTATTCTAGTCGAGCATGTATTTTGACTTACACTCCACATACGTGTTTTATTAAGGACATATTACGACAACATTGGAATATACTTGTTAGTTCGAATTTGGAACGTAATGTGGAAATTCTCCTGAATTTGTATATAAGACAGGCATTAATTTAAAAAGATTATTAGAGAAAGCCAATTATGATAATGCCACAAAGGATATGTACAAAGGTACAACAAAATGCGGCAGATGTAAACAGTGTAAGTTTATTAATGAATCCAGATACATTAGACTTAAAACTTCAACTCTACATGTATTAGAACTAGAACTGGAAATTGTAACACAAGTAGGGTGATATATATTGCTACATGTTGTACTTGTCCTATGTATTACATAGGCAAGACTGAAAGAGTTTTCAAAAGCGTATATATGAACACCTTTACCGTATTCAGAGGAAGGACATGAAGAATGCATTGTCTAAACATATCCATGAATATGGTAAAGAGCACACTTTTCAGTTTGCTATCATAGATACCATTAGTTATTCAACATTTGGGGGAAACTGGAAGATGAAACTGGCTGCCTTGGAAAGCAGATGGCAGATTTTATTAGACGCTACTAGACCCGCAGGACTAAACGAGTCCATCAGTATTAAACCTTTCTTGGTCCTCTCTTAGTATAAGTCATTGAGTTATTATAGTATTGGTAATATACTTATTGATTTATTAAAAGTCTCAAGTCTTCCAATATTGATAGTAGTATGAATATGAAATAGAGTTTTTAGTTTTTTATATACTATATATAGTTTACATACATGTTTAAAAATAATTTTAAATATACAAATGTTTTATAAATATTTTATATAGTTTAATAGTTTGACAGTATAATTATTGTATACACTAGATATGGGTTTATTCAAATATCTAGGAAGATTATAAATATTGATTTTTTATGGTCATTGCTGCTGAATGTGCACTATACCTTTAAATGTTTTGGCGCAATTTTTAAAATGATTGTATTGGTTTATGTATAAAAAGGAAGTTATGGTGCTTGTTGACTGTTCTGAAGAAGACTGGGTTCCAGTTGAAAGCGCTTAACTGCTATAGGATTTTTTTCACATGCCAATGCTTTCCAAGCCAGTTCTTTCAAGTGCCAATGTTTTTCAAGCCATTTCTTTCATGTGCCAATGTTTTTCGAGACAGTTCTTTTGCGTGCCAATGTTTTTCGTGCCAGTTCTTTTGTGTGCCAATGTTTTTTGAGCCAGTTCTTTCACATGCCAATGTTTTTCGAGTCAGTTCTTTCGTGTGCCAATGTTTTTTGCGCCAGTTCATTTGTGCCTACAGCAGTATGTTACTGCACCCTACTAACACAGTTTTGGTAAATGTGTTGCATATCAGGTAAGTACAGATTCAAGCATGAAGAGAGCAGCAGCTTCATCACAGTCAATCAGCAGCAAGAGAATGTGCAAGTGGCAGGATGTTTGGAAAACAGAATTCGACTGGATTGAGAGATGCAATGATGTCAAAGCGTTCTGCAGGTACTGCAAGAGAGAATTTCTAGTGACCCATGGTGGAAGAAACGATGTTGCATGACATGAGGCAACTGAACAACATAAGACTGCTATTCTTCAAGCTAAATCCACTCACCTGATGACAAAGTGGGCAAGGAACGCAAACCTTGAGGGACTAGAACTTAGAATCATTGCAGCAGAAGCCTCTGAGGTGTTCCATGCTGTTAAGGACAATATTTCCTATAACAGCTTGGACTGTGCAGTAAAGTTGGCCAGCCAGTTGTACAGTGACTCGGACACTGAAAAGAAACTATCTTGTGGAAGAACCAAGGCTGAAGCCATAGTTGAAAATGTTTTGGGGCCGCACTCATTGGAATGCCTCCTGCATGACCTTCAAAAACCAGGCACTTCATTTACAATTTCATCAGATGCTTCCAACAAGGGGGAATATAAAATTATTTCCACTTGTTTTGAGGTATTTTTCTAAAGAAGAAGGGGTGGTGAATGGCCTTTTGGACTTCTGTGAAGACCCTGATGAATCTGCACAGGCTATTTCACAGCAAATTTCCAACATTATGGAAAGGCACTCCTTGCCCTGGAACAGCATTTCAGCTTATGGGGCTGATAATGCCAGTGTGAACTATGGGAAGAAATCTGGTGTGTATACCAGATTAAAAGAAAAGTGCCCATCACTCCAGAAGGCTAACTGTGTTGCCCACATCATTCACAATGCAGCCAAAAAAGCTGCAGCACAACTACCGTACGACGTGGAAGTATTTGTAATGAGACTTTTCAGCCACTTCTCAGGTTCTGCCACAAGGACCAGAGACTTGAAAGACTTCTTTGAGTTTTGTGGCATGGAATTTTAGAGTCTGTTAAGACATGTGCCAACAAGGTGGTTGTCACTACTTCCAGCCATTGAAAGAGTAGTGAAAAATATCCCAGTGCTCCAGTCCTATTTCCTCTCCCAGGGAGAAGAGGAGACCCCCCGGCAGATATGGCAGTACTTTTCAGCTAATGAACATGGTGAGAATGAATTGCCTGCGCTGCCCCAGTACTATTTGCACTTTCTCTGTGCTGTTCTCGTTAATTTTAATGAACATATAAGTACATTAGAAAAATCAGCACTTACTGCCATGGAAACTTTTTGTGTAATGGTCTCTCTGAAGCAAAATCTGCAGGCAAAAGCTGAAGGTGCTTTCTTTGTCTTTGGAGGGAAACTTAGGGCACTTATGAGCACATTAGACAGCACTTCTGCTAACAAACTGCAAAGAGACTTCATTGTGTTCTTGGAGACAGCAGTGAAATACATGGAACAGTGGTTTGATTATACTGAAAGCAACTACTTGTTTACACTATCTAAATTCTCTCTAAATGAGCCCTTTGCTTTCAGTGACTTACTTAATATGACCACTGCCCTGACTCTGCAGGATGTAGATGAAGATTATCTTTTTAGGGACTACTTGGCAATTAGGCCCTTTCTGGAACAGTTATGTAACACATGCTTGACCCCCAGGAGAGAAGTAGCTGAAGCTTTTCAAAGAAGGGCCTGAACGGACTACACTATATCCGGTAATTGCTAGGGTTTTATCTATACCAACCTCAAACGCATTTGCAGAAAGAGTTTTTTCTTTGGTGAAATGTAAATGGACAGATGTGCGAAACCAATGTAATGTGGAGTTGTTAAAAGCTGAACTAATGATGACTGTAAATTACCGGATGAAACGTTGTGACTTTTATTCAAATATTATTTCAAATCAGGCCCTTCTTCAAGCCATAAAATCAAATTCAAAATACACTTAAAAAAAAAGTGATTTAGTGTACTAGTGTGCAGTATAAAGTACTAGGGTGCAGTTTGTAATTTTGTGTTCTTTGTTTAGCATTCATTTGCTAGTGTGTAGTATGTAGCACTAGGGTACAGTATGTAGTTTTGTGTTTTTTCTTTGCTTTAGCTTTAATTGATGATAAAAAGTCTTAATTTTATACTTGGTTTGTATGTGGTATGTAGATTTTTTTAAGTTTTCTTTCTGAATAGTCATGGTTGGTTTATGAATTTTTTTAACTTTTTAAATAAACAAGTGTCTGTTTAATGAGTAGTGTGTTTTTTATTCCTTTAAAGTTTATTTATTATTACAAGTGAGTAATGTGTGTTTTTGCAGTAATAGTTCACTTCATTTAAATGGTTTGAGTTTTCAGTATGCTGTAATGTCACAATGTTGTATCCTTAACCATAATACTGCATCTCCTTTAACACCTCTGGTGATGTCGTGGTGGGGGTGTGGCCAGTGTCATATTGACCACACACCCTATCATATTGGCCACACCCCCATGCCCCACTTTGGCCTTGTTAAAAGGTGGCAACCCTAAAGTCACATGGTTTGAATTGTTAACCTATATAAGAGAAGTGCATTGTATTTTTAACTTAGATCTGATGAAGTACTTGGATTGAGTACGAAATTGCTTATCTTGTTTTATGTTATTTATTTTTATTAAAACTACAGTTCTTACATATCTTCTGCCTACTGGTTTTGCTGTGCTTTATATATTATAAAAATCTTGCTGTACCTGGCAATGTATACACTTTCCTTATTTTTAACTATAAATGACTATCAATGATGTTTATATTGTTATGATGTGATCACTATGTAATCTTTTTTCGTTTTTTATGTCTTGGAGCTTTTCTCCCCGGGCCTCTGCTGAAAATGGACATATATCCAGTCAGGCTATCCCAGTCAACAAATGTAAAATAAAATAAATAAATAAAAATTATACCTTGGCATTGTTGCAGTGCTCTTGCTTGTAGAGTTGTTTATGTGGGCTTCCAATTGAAAACGGGGTCTGCTCCAATGAGTATCCATGTTTTTAAAATACTTACTGCAGTGATAACAATACATTCTTCAAGACTGAAAGCTATTTAGATTAAAAGACTGAGGCTTATTGTGAATTCAAAAATATATTTATCACTCTTGTTTACAGATCATTCAAGAACTGCAGATGAAAGAAAAGTAATTACAAGTGCAATGCAAAGTGATTCTGCCATTATTGGAGGTAAGTATACTTCTGTCCTTTAAAAAAACATGGCATTCATATGGTAATCAAGGTACAATAGAGTAGTTTACATTCTTATGACAGCACACCAGTTTACACTCTGATGCAAGAGAACAGCCCTTCCTGAACAGTCACTGTCCACACCTTTTAAAACCATTTTCATTCTGTTTGGAAATGATAAATTCTTAAATTTATGTTACCTTACTTAAATATAGCACACAGTTCCCATCACATCTCCAAGAGCAGTCTATATTGTACTGTGCAATGTTCTCAGATCTGTCTTGAATGTCCAGAGATTAAAATTAAGTGCTTGTCATTATCCTGAAAAAGAAATGTTTCACTGACTACTTGTTTTTTTTTTGTCTTTAAATAATTTAGTTTGGTGTCTTGCATTTTTTTCTTCTATAGAGTTTGCATTCCTGTATTCACACATATCTTATGCAGTTTGACTAGTAATTTTCAAGTGTGTTAAAGCAACCAAATATTATCTCTTTTTCTGTCTCTCTACAAAAGGAAATGGCACATAACTACATTATTAATGTATAACCCAACAAAAGCTTTTTATAGTTACAGAGTGACTGCATGTGATTAGCACTGGAATTAAATTCCTTTGGAATTCCATCTCCACAATTAATTTCAGATTAACCACACTGAAAAATCCCTCATATTAGAGAGATTCTACTAAGTTTTAAATTTCATTAACGTAAAAAACATTATCAGGCACTCTGATAGCATAAGGGAATAAAGCCCTGACTATGACTCACATGCTCTGGTTCCAATTAGCAGCTTGGGAGACTGACAGAGTATTAGTGAGGGGTGGCCTTACCCCTTCATCAAGAATAAGGAGAGGCATAGTCCAAAGAGACACATTGCATGTGACATAATTGGCAAATGTGGGGGTGGGGAAGGGGATGGGTAGAGCATATAGAGAGAGAATGAAAACCTGGATGGATGCAATGGTGGCTGAGCCCCCGGGTTGCCATTAGGATACATGGCTGACCCCAGCAATACAAGAGTAAGTCCAGGGATAGGAAATTAGCGGGTAAGACCCAGCAAGCAGAATGGGGCAATGGGGAGCTGGCTTGGTAGAATGATGTTAAGAGGACCAAAAAATTTAAAAGTCTTTTCCACCTGATAGCCTTGAAACCAGCTCTATGCTTGTACCTCGTACGCCTTCATGAAACTTTATTCCAATAAAACAGCATGTATTAAAATGAGGACAGCCAAATACTGAATTGACTCCAAAAAAGAACAAACTGGTAAAATGACAAAAAAAGCAAGCAGGCTGTAAGTACTCCAAACCACCCTATTTATTGTGAGCACTTTCATCAGAGACAATGCTCCAACTTCATCAGACAAAAGAAAAGACAACAATTAACCACTTTACATACTTACAAGTGGATGCAATTAAACCAATCACAAATTAACCATCAGTAAATTACATTCACTAATTCATGTAGGGTTATAAAAACATCTGACTCCATTATGGCAAGAGTAAATAATTTAACTAATACAACATATCTTCTCCATTTACAATATGTATATTTAAAACCATATACAAAACATATCAGAAACCTATACAATAAATACCGCCTTTGGTAAGATCTAGTTATTCATTTGGTATATTTATTCATCATTTTAGTGTGATTTTATGGTTTAATAATGTATTAAAATACATGTACAAAATGGTGTGAAAAACATCTTTTACAAAATGTACTTTGCAGGAAAGCATCTGGAAACACTTGTATGTATTTATTTTAATTGATAAAGTGTTGAATGGCTTGGATTGATTGGATCTAATTGATTATAAAGGTAGGGCTTGTATAAATTTCAGAAGATAATGTTGTTTTACTATTCTGATGAAGTCTGATTTTACAGATGAACACCAAATCCTTGTTTTTATTGAAATAAAGTTCTTATGAAGGCAGTTGGCAGACCTTGTGTCCATTTTTTTTTTGGTTTTAGTTTATTTACACATGGCTGTATCATGCTTTGTATAGTTATTGATACTTAATGAATTGCTAGAATAACAATATTTGCATTAGCATGCATTTTTTGAAAACTCAGTGCTGTACCTTTAGTGACTTTCCTCCTCTGTGACTTACCAGAAAACCACAAACTTATGAAGAACAAATCAACCATATAAGACAAAATTCTGGACATTAAATGAGAATCTGGATAGCTGAGCCATAGGCTAGCCCTCACAATACCATTTTACTATATGAAGTCACAGACCATCCATGTGGAAAGGCTCAACATATCTTAAAAATGAAAAAAAACATCCATGCTTCCCAATGTAGACTTCCACACAGACAAATCAAGACAGATTTTAAATATCGCCCTTATATACTTAGCAAGCTGCTAGAATAACAAGGATTTGTATTATCCAAAAAACAAAACCAATTTATGTTCTGCACACTACCACTAAATAACCATAAAACTGAGCACAAAGGAGGAATAGCCAGATATTGGAGCTTGAACAAAATATAAACAGTTTATTAAAATAGAATTAAAACATGCAGCACTTTTGTCCTGCATACAGCTTTTTGGAATTTTGATTTTATGGTTAAAGTTGTTAACAAGCATTTTCCCAAGGATGTGACAGCTGAAACTCAGCTATATGCCATTATTTAGTGACTTCCCTCCTCTTTGATTTGCATAAAACCAACCAGTTTACAAGGGGCAAATTAACAATATGAAGAAAACTTTGGACATTCTGGGAAAATCTGGAGAACCGAGTGCACCACTAAAATCTTATCCTCCAAACTAAAAACTAGCCCCAGAGCCATCTCCTATATACTTAAGTTGTTAACGTTGTTAGAATAACTGGCTTCATCTTAGCATGCATTTTCTGCAGGATATGAAGACTGAATCTCAACTGTAAGCTGTTATTTATTGACTTACCATAAAACCACCAACAGAATGAAGCAAAACTCTGGAAATTCTGTGAAAATATGGACAGCTGAGTGCACAGCTAAAAGCTATCTTCCCAACTAAAAACTAGCCCCTAAAAAATACCCCAGATACAAATCTCTTTCTAATGATGGCATTAAGACAAGGAAAGAAATGGAGGGAAAGGGGAGGAAGGGAAGCTGCAGAAATACCTTATTCCTAGTCACTAACCATAGATTCTTACAAAATCAGCATGACAAAAAACTCACCTTACCTCTGCTCCTCTGCCAACCTCTTTGGTGGCTTGTGCACTGACAACTCGGCAAAGATTCTCTTCACAGTTGTCAGAACTGAAAGACTGAATGAAGCTCCACCTAAACCTTATATGACTCTCTACCCCCCAACTTCCTCAGGCTCTACCTCACTTCATTCTCTCAGTTGTAACCTAATCCAGCTCCCTCCAGACTACAAAACCTCTGCTATCCTATTTTTATCCTATACACAGTTCTCTATTCCCCACTTTCATTCATTTGAAGGGGCACTATCTCATTCCTAAACTCGGAATCTTGCCTCAGACCAAAGCTGAAACATTACCACCCACTTAGGTTCATAGGTTCATAGATTAGTACTAAGCTAACTGCCCTTGCGAGCCATTTTAAGCCTAACCAGTTATCCCTTGTGAGTCTCAAACCCTGCACCTTGTGTTTGTAAGGCAAACACCTTAACCATTAGGCCACACTCCCATCTCAGCTTAGCTAATCACCTCCCTCTTTGTGACATCATGCATGATGTTCTACATTCCCACCCACTCCATGCCTTTCCTTCTAACGTAAGTAAAGCTCTAGTCCAGTCCTGTTTTTGTTCCCTGTGGACTAAGATACCAACCAGTATTTGCATCCCCCCTGTTTTACAATGTACTGCTTAGTGATTTTCACTGGACTTGCTTACATCAACATATAACATTGTAATTAGTTATTTCCCTGTTAAATTGTTTACTTATGTCTACTCTAACCCATTGGTTTACTAAGCCTGATCTTTAAAACACTAACGGTCCTGAAGTACAGTAGCAGCGATTAATTGTCATTGTTTATATTTCTTTCTGACATCCTTATCGGTTCTAACTCATTAAACTGCCATTTGCTATCAACATTTGGCAGCAAACCACTCCAGGTTCAATCACCCTCTGAAAGTGAACAGCATGGGTGGATTATTGATGTTTTCCATCTCAGTATAGCAGTAGAGTCATATTTAGGGCATTAAAATATGTTAGCTTTGTAGTACGTCACTGAATGCAGTCTGTCCATAATTGCCAGCACATTGCTATACTTTTTCATATAATCAGCCAATATGAGCCAATGCAAAACTTGTCCTTCTATCAACATTTGCAGTGCAAGTGCATTATTTACGTCAGTATTTAGGTGCTGACAGTTGAATTTAATGCTTTATTTTTTTAACTCTGCGCCCGTGTGACCAGTGAGTACAAATGCCCACAGTGAAGTCAGCATGATGAAAAAGCGTAGCAGTTAAGGGAAATGCTAGTCACCCTGAGACATTCCTTTCCATTTATATGTTGTTATAAAAAGCATCTCGATGTGCATCTATGATACTTGCCTTTGCACCAAAGTGTAAAAACGTACTGTAGAACAATACACATTTAACCCGATTCCATTTACATGACATAGGATATTATCTTAAAAAAGTATGAAAACGACTCTTTGTAATTTAGTACTTTCCACAAGAGCTATGCTTTCCTAAATAGCCACATTCAGCCATACAGTGCATGTAACTTCTGCAGAGGAAAATTAAATACTATAGTTTGTTTTTTCTGTCCTTTTTGATGCATGCTTGATTGTAGTGAATGCCGCTGCAAGTTTAGAATGCAACTGTAATTTGCACCCCCCCAGTCAATGTCATTCTGCTTATGTGTTGATTTGTGCACATATACATTGTGATTTGACTATCAAGTGATAACTGCCATTTTCCTATACAATGTTGGTGATAGAAGGGCAGCAGCAAAACTGTAAGAGTTACCGATCTTATGGAACCGGCAAACAGATAGGATTAGTTACTGTAAGGCTGTCAGGAAGTATATTTTTTAAATACGTAATGTGGATGATGGAAGAGCGTAAGGCAGTAGCAAAAGCATAAGTTACAGCTCTTACACAGATCAGACTAATTACTGTATGCAGTCAGCAACTGCATTTTTTAGATAAGTAATGTGGGTGATGGAAGGGCAACAGCAAAAACATAACCATTACCGATGTTACGGAACCGGCAAATATATCGCATTAGTTACTACAGGGCATTCATGAAGTGCATTTATATCACAGACAGTAACTACTTGTAGACATTTGGCTGGCTGACTACAATCATTCAGCAGAGTTACAGCTGACCAATTCATTCCTTTTGATCTTTATGAATATTTTTCAGTTTCTGTTCCATTCACATGTAGTGGTTCCATTCTACAGATCTTTGAACACTCATGCCTCTCAATTGTCCAGATTTTCACGGAATTTCAATTTGACTCCTGTTTTTGGCCTGTTCCCCACAAAATTTGTGTTGTTCTGGCAATTCTCTGCGTATTGCAGTAACTAAGTAATGACATAGGGTTGAGATTTAGATGCCTGCTAACACAAGACTTGTTATTCTAGCAAAGTTCTAGGTTTATAGGAGCAATCATTAAAATCCATCATATACTTCTGGATCATTGTCTAACAGCTTTGTCAGGATTTTTTATTTTAAGAGTTTGAGAGAAGTCTAGTGATGCCATGATATGGATTATTCTTTTATTTGTTTTGCTACTAAGAAAGCTGATAAATAGTACTGTTGATCGAGAAGATGACAATAGACAGATTCATTTATCAAGACTTTTTTGTTGGCCTGTTTGCTGTTGTGTAGTACTTAATTGTGGATGTTTTATTTATTGGCATTTGCTTAACAGGAATGTCCAACTGGGTCAGAACCCATTTTCAGCTGAGGGCTGGGGAGAAAAGCTCCTAAGTGTTACAAAACATTATGGGCCGGATTCACGAAGGCTTGCACGGAGTCTAAGAGTAGAGTAAGACTCCAGCAAGCCAACATGTCTGCCAAGCGATCCAGGAACAGCCAACAGGGGCGTGCAAGAGAGCTCCTAAAATGACTCTTGCATGGACAGTGTTAGTTTATGCAAATTACCTCATTTGCTGCTGAAAGCTATGCAAATGAGGTAAATTTGCAATCCAGGAAACACTAACCTGTCCGAGTAAGAGTAGTGATATTTGCAGAAATGTACTCGGTTGGCAACTTAGTACCGTTCTGCAAATTGCAAAACGGAGCTATAACTCCAAATAAAGGATGCATCCAGTTGAGAAAGCATGCCAATGGCCAAATATATGGTCATTGACATTTTTATCCGTTACAAAATAATAAAAAAATATTTTTTTTCCCTCGATCTCCGATGCTTAAGCGTAGCGCAGTGCCGCGCAAATGTGCGGCGCTCTAAAAACCCTAAAAACAAAAAATAAAAGCCACAAATAAGTATTTTATTCAAAATATTCATCTGCCATGCAGGTGAATGGCAGGCTGAAGACAACATAGCTACTGAGTAGTGGTTGCTAAGGGGGGAAGCTCAGTCTGAGAGATGTAACCAAGCATTAGTAGGCAATCCCATGCAAATGAGTATAAGGATAATGAATCCCAAATTTCCCTGCCATGTGAACCATGTCCCTAGAGTGTAAGAGTAGGATTAGGGGAGTAACAGAGTAGAAGATATGTGACATCATGAGGGGGTATGTATCAAAAAGACTGTAAGCTTATTGGAGCAGAGTGGCATGTGTTTGCTGTGAGTTACTCATGACTGGAAGAGGCGTGTCTACAGTTGTCTAAACTGAAACCCAGAAACTGAAGGTGTACGCCGTGGCTATCACTGAAGTTTTTTGCAAAGCTGCTTACACTGTGTGCATGCGTGTGTGTGCCTGTAAACCCATCTAAGCCTGTGTGTGTGTGTGTGTGCTCCCGTGTAAGCCTGTGTAAGGCCGTCTAAGCCTGTATGCATGAATGTGCACCCGCCTAAGCCCGTGTAACACTGTGTAAGGCTGTGTGCACATGTGTGTGCTCGTGTGCGCGTGTTTGCGCTTGTTTGCACGGTGCTGCCCCCTGTGGAAACAGAAATGGGAAAAGGAAGGAAAAGAAGTAGTAGGAAGTTAACCAAGGAGAACTAGCAGAGCTGCCAGGTGTAATCAATCAGAATCAGCCAATTACACAGGCAGTACACTAGCCCAGCCCAGCACTTAAAAGTCTGCAAACAACATTCCCCCATGTTTTTCTCAGAAACACTGCAACACTGCAGTCTACAAAGAGAAGTGAAAACTTAAAAAGCTTAACTGAGACAAAAAAATGTTAGGGGCTGCCATTGCTATTATAAGGCGACATGTGCAAGATGCTGAGGGTGGTGCCATTGTGAATGCTGCTGAGCAACCCACAGTGAGGAGACAGAGAAGAGTGTAGAGACCCAGGGTAACCTACCAGGGGCTACATGAGCTGGAGATAGTGGAGCGCTATAGAGTGGACAGAGAGCTCCTGCAGCAAATTGTTGATCTGTGCAGGCCACACCTCACACACAGAAACAACAGAGGGGAACCCATCCCAGTGGAAACCAAGGTATGTGTTGGCCTAAGAATACTAGCAACAGGTACCTTCCAGAGACCAACTGGTGATATGATGGGGATTTCACAGACATCAGCATCCAGGGTACTGCACCAGTTCCTGAATGCCATGTCAGCACATGTCGGTGATCATGTATATTTCCCCAATTCCCAGTACTGAACCACTAAGCCATGATAGCATTCCAATAGGCCAGCAACATGTGTCTCTTCCATCAAATAGCAGAATACCCTGAGGTAGTGGGTGCAATTGACTGCATGCACATAAACATCAAAGCACCAGCCAATGAGCGGGGTAGGGCCTACATCAACCGCAAGGGCTTCCACTCCATCAACTGCCAGGTTGTGTGTGATGCCCAGGGCATAATACTGAATGTCTGTGCTGGCTGCCCTGGAAGCTACCACGATTCCCATATCTGGCATCTGTCGCAGCTGTACCAGACATTTGCCAATGGGGGGACATCCCTGACGGTCACCTAGTGGGGGATGCTGGATACACACTGGAGCCATGGCTGATGACACCCATCAGAAATGCACACACACCTGAACAAGAACTCCATAATGAGGCACATGCACAAACACAAAATGTAATCGAGCATGTGTTTGGGATGCTCAAGTCACGGTTCCATTGCCTGGACACATCTGGTGGAGCCCTGCAGTACTCACCAACTACATGTACTCATATTGTCATGGTATATGCCATGCTACACAATATGATTCTGTGAAAACAGCTGTAGCAGGAACAGCATGGGGCAGGGCCAAACAGCCCCCCACCATTGCCAAGGCCTGCACAGGCACAGCATGACTCGGAGGAGGAACAACCTGAGCCTGCCCCAGTAGGCAGAAGGAGGCATGCCCAGTATGCCTTGGCCTTGGCAAAGAGGCAACGCATAGCACATACACTGGCTCAGTAGGAACCCTGGAAATGATACTTCCCTCTGACTCGCACATAAAATAATAGGGATGCCTAACTTGACACTACCTGTTTCCAAATATGTATAGGGAGTGTAGTATGTGCATCCGACATAGGAAGCCCTGCAGCACCACCTGAGGCATGATTGCCATGTTTTAAACAATATAAAGCAGTGCTAAACAGCTTTTACCAATATCTAGTATATGTAATGCCAACTAGCGCAACGTCGGGCAACGTTGGGCAAGGTTGAGCAAAGTTGAGCAAAGTCAGTTAAACATGCTCATATCTGTTTCACTGTTCCTTCAGCAGTCTGGCCTGTCCAGCATGGCAATAAAAAGCAATGACAGGGCTTGAACCCAGGATACTGTGCACTATAGTCACAGTACTGAACCACTAAGCCATGATAGCATTCCAGTGGCACAGACACAGCAGGACAATTGTACACTAATGCAAGCACAAAGAAATGCCGTATCATGCCCCTAAAGAGGCAAATGGGTAACCTCCCCCAGACACCTATGCAGACAGAGAACATCAGGCTTGGCGGTGTGATGTGGGTTGTGTAGGCTATGAAGTCACAGTGTAATATACGTAACATTGGAGCTAACATCTGTAGTACAGTAGTATGCCGCAAGCCACTATGATAGGCAACAGTACAGACTGAAATGGTGTCCTGTACATAGCAGTGCAGGCATAGCAAATGTGTATAAGTGTCAGGTGAAACCCACATCCTATGTACACCCACAGTAACAATCAGGTGTGCCCCCGGGTAGAAATGTACAAAGAATAGCTGTCACCCCTGTATGTAGAAATGTTGATAAGTCTACGCAAAGTGTTGCATGGAAGCCCTGGGTGAGCCCTGCTGTAAAAATACAACTTGATTTTCCATACACATATAGTATAAATGTCTAGACTGGACGTGCTCACACACTCCAAAAAATGTAGTGGATTCCATTCAGCATCACACTGAAAGGTCATACTCATGCTCACACACTTAAAGAAACGAAGCAAATGTCAGGCAGCAACATACTGAAAGGTCATACTGGGCATGCTCACACACTTAGGCTAAATACGGATGTGATAATAAGGGATCTATGGACAAATGTGGATAGTCATCTCTACTTCCAGAAACACATTCACAAAGTGGTTGGAAAATCATGCTATGTGTTCACACAAACTGTCAAGGTCTGTGCATGTAGGTCAAAGGAGGTTCCCACTACTCAGCAGTCATCAGACCTGTCAGAGAGTACCAAAACACACTTGCGATGAATCCAACTAGGCACGTTCAGCAGCTAGAAAGACCAATGAAGTACCTCAACAAGAGGATTACTGGCCTCAAATAGTTGCCCCATGCAACAAGACTGAATGTAACCCAATCTGTACTCTGTTGCATACTGTCTACTCAGGAGATCTCTGCCCAACAGACAGGTTCATGTCATGGTTACACTCAGATCGGTTCTGAGTTACAGCTCAATGGCAGTAAATGTACAGAGCCAACTGATATTGCCAACATCCTGGCAGATAGGATCACTGTTAACTTTACCCCCCTCTCACCCATGAAAGAGCACATCTCTATAATGGAAGACTGCAAAGTTGCTGTCATCACGGCCACATAGGTAATAAACACTCTCCAAAGCCAGTATCACAGCAGCCATAGACCAGATAACTTCCCAGGCTGTGTAGTATCTACTTCCCTGAAGTAAACATTAACATGGCAGGTCTGTGGCTGCTGAAGTTTCCAGAGGACTGCAAACTAGGAGCCATAATTGTAAACACAAAAGATGTGGGCATCCTACAAAAGGGCCTCACTGAGACAGATGGCTGTTGTCAAAGCCATGGGCTGTAGCTCAATGGCAATAGATGCATTGTCATCCCCTTTGTTAAAAACTCCGTAGCCAAGAACTACAACATAGGTGGTAGTATACTTCACACTGAAAGTGTGACAAGAGACCTTGGGTCACAGGTGAACAGTGGATACAACTGTGATAATCACATTCCCACAGTAGTCAGGAAACCCTCCTATGTGGCACACCTCATCACAAAATGTGTCTCATGCAGAATAGAAGAGGACAATGTTCCCCTCTACTCATCACTCACTAGAACTATAATAGAGTACAACGCCACTGTTGCTATGTACCTCACAAGACAACTACATCAACTGGAAAGCCAGCAGCAATACCTCACAAAGAGCATTAGCGGCCTGAAATACATGCCATACACAAGACCATCTCAAAATGCTCCATCCGTACTCCCTTGCATATCGCCTACTCAGAGGTGTTCACTGCCTAACATACAAAGCTATGTTAAACACAGAGCTGTTGGATATGCTCCACGTAAAACACTCACAATCCCTCCGACCTTTGGACCTAAAACCACGAATGAAATACAAAAGTAAGGGATGTACCCATTTATCATATGGATACCCACACCTTCAGGTTAGTGGCACAGCATGAGGCCTTGGAGACCATACAAGTGCAACTAACATTGGCCAAACCTGCCCATCAGATTGTAGCCTGCTACAGATCATGCACCTTGTCTCAGGAACCTCACTCAGTATTCCGGAGAACAGTGGAAAATATAAAGGTCCTATCAAACACCATTATATGAGGGGATTACAACTACCCAAACAGTGAGTGGTGGAATTACTCGTGTACAATGTCCTTCACCCAATGTTTCCTAGAGTTTAAAAACCCTAACACCCTGGAACAGCTGGTCACTATGCCCACTAGAGGTGACAACATACTGGACATGATCATCACCAACATGGGGTACCAGTGTTCCACTAGAGAGATAAACCCCTCGCTCGTAATATCAGATTATGACGTAATCACACTGGACATCCACATCCGGCACTCCCACCCAGTCAGTGAAACCACTGTGAAGACATTGGCAAAAGCAAACTGCACACTTCCCAAGACCAAAGTGGAGTGTTCCAAAGCCCTCTTGCTATAGGATAATGGTATACAATCTGCAGAATCATTTACAAGTGCATCCTATTAGCATCTACAGGGATGCATGGAATGAGACATCACAAATAAAACCAAGATGCACTCCTCCAAAAATAGGACAACAATCAGGTGGTTGTTGCCCATAAATAAGCTAGACAACAGAAGGAGGAAACGAACACATGATAGAGCAAACTTCACAAAAGGAAAGGCATCACTGATCATTATCAGGAAGAAACAATGATCACTCATATAATAATCCAAGGACAGTTTCTAAAGACAAATAGCCAAGGAATGTAAGAATAACAACCACAAAGCCTTCGGTAGCTATACCAGACATGTAGGTGTCAACTTCCAAATATGCTGTCAGCTACTGAAAAAAGCAAAGAAATACACCAAACCAACTTTCATAGCCCACATCCAGGGGGACAAGTTCAGTGTAAACTCCCCCCCATTACCCCCAAAAGGGCCTGTGTCCATCACAGAAGGATGCAGAGCCCCAGACGTCATGGACATGCAGGTAAAGACAGCCCTCACCAAAGCTAAGAACACAGAATCAATGTGACTGGATGGTGTCCCAGGCTGCGTCTTACACTAGGCCCATGAGGAACTAGACCCTCACCTACATTCACTGTCCAGACACAAGCGTACCCCAGGCTATGTACCCAAAGAGTGGCATATACAAACAGTCATCCAGCTCCACAAAAGGGGTGCCACAACAGAACATGGACACCATTGCCCAGTATGTCTACTCAGCCTGGTTTACAGAGCTATTGAGCAAATTGTCATGGAACCCATAAACAAAGACATTGGAGACCTCCAGACACTGGACTCTCCACAACTTCACCTTGTTAAAGTCAGATCCTGGCTCCTAAACCTAGTTGGCTTATTTCAAACAGTTACCAGGGACATAGATAGAGGTGAAGGTAGTCCACACAGCCCACCTGGACCTCACGAAGGACTTTCTACACCATTCCCCACTCTGTCATCATGGACAAGCGTACCAGCTGGAACATTAACAGCTATGTCACAGGATGGGTGGCCAGGTGGCTCACAGATCAAACACACATGTTCAGAGTTGCTGGTGCCATGTACAACTCTAAGCCAGTCACAAATGGCATCCCAGAGGTCTTGGTCCTGGGACCCTACCAGTTCAGTAGATACTGCTCAGAGGCACAGGCAAGCATGGGAGGTGTATGGCTGAACAGGTTTGCAGATGAATGGTAACTGTGGTCCATAATCGACTGTACTGCTAACACAGACATCCTCCAGAAGTGTCTTACAGAGACAGGTACCTGGTGTCAAAACAATGCCCTCAAGCTGAATGCCAAAGAATGCATAGTCATCCCCTTTACATACAACAAAGTGCACACAAATTACCACATAGGTGGTAATCCAGTATGTACAGAGAAAGTCATTATGGCCCTGGGGACACAGGTAGATAGTAAACTCCCCTTTGATGATCACATGGCCAAAGTGTTTAGACATTGCTTCAATGTAGCCCACCTAATGTAACCCACTTTGTATAGTCTGATGATGTCACCATCCTACAAATATACCTGTGGAAAGGATAACTCACAGTAATGTGTATAGCGCGGCGTGTAAATGCGTACTTCTGTAGTATCATAAAGTAGTTAGGTAGTGGTTTGAATCCTGCACTTGACAAGTGTGTGTGTTTGTGTGTGGTCTCCTTGGGAAGGAGCAAACATACTGGAGAGTAGTAAAACACCTTAAAAGTGGTAAACTAATCTTTGTCAAGTCTGACGATGTCACCATCCTACAAATATACCTGTGGAAAAGAGAACCCCCCCAGTAATGTGTATAGCATGTCATGCTAATGTGTACTCCTCTAGTATCATGAAGTAGTTAGGTAGGGATTTGAATCCTGCACTTGATAACTGTGTGTGTGTGTATTTGTGTGTGGTCTCCTTGGGAAGGAGCAACCTTTTAGGAGAGTAGTAAAACACCTTAAAAGTAGTAAACTATTCTTTGTAAAGTCTGATGATGACACCATCCTACAAATATACCTGTGGAAAAGAGACTTCCATGTGTATAGCATGATGTGTCGATGCGTACTCCTCTAGTATCATGAAGTAGTTAGGTAGGGGTTTGAATCCTGCACTTGGTGAGTGTGTGTGCTCTATGTGTGTGACAGTGTTGGTCAATGTGTTGGGGGTTTTGCTTTTACTACCATATGACATACCAGCAGGCATTGCACATGTGAGGTAGCTGTGAGGCAAATACATATACGTACATGTTACCTCAATTATTGCATGTGTGGGAACCCTGCTTTATCCAATACACA
Source organism: Protopterus annectens (assembly GCF_019279795.1). Classification (NCBI taxonomy): domain Eukaryota; kingdom Metazoa; phylum Chordata; order Ceratodontiformes; family Protopteridae; genus Protopterus; species Protopterus annectens. The sequence goes on along the minus strand of NC_056728.1, from coordinate 162,131,795 downwards.
GTTGTCATCTTTGCCAAAGTGTGCTGCTGCTTCACAGACCTTAGGTCACATCTGTATGCTTGTGACAAGGCCAGCCATTGCAGTGATGCCTGGTCTAGGTCAACCGTGTCACACACACTCATTACGGTTTCTATTGAATTGTGTGAGTGAGGGTTTATGGCCGAGGTATTTGTCAGACCTGTTCAAACGCAGCAGAGTCTGTCAATGATGACTATGCATTATAGGTGTACAACAACCTTTGTGGACATGCATGCAGACCCCTTATTGCTTATGTGATCCACCAAGGGATTTCAAAATACCGTAGGGAATGTGATTATCAAAAGAGAGATGATGTAACACTAGGTTGCATGTACACATCGGTACCTGTTCATCATGTTGGTGGCTACTACCTATGTGGTACTGTGGGGATACTATGTTCCGTAAAGGTGGATGACTATGCTTAGTTTGGCCTATAGCTTTACAGCATGGGTTTGGCAACAGGTATCTGTCTGTATGATACCTTTGTGGAGGATGTGTGTGTCACCTCGAGAATGTGGTATAGGCCACAGTATGCATTAGCACACGTGGACAGACATATCCCTACTGTGATTGCTTGTACCTAAGAGAGCCATATGCTGAACAGGAGTGGTCTCAGTAATGGGTGCAGCTGAATACCACTGGTTACTGGCATAGTATAGTACCTGAAGGATCCAAATGTTGCTGTGTGTCCTACATCTCTGTGTCAGTTGTCAAGTCATCATCTAATGATTGGTTATGGTCAGGCTGTTGAAGTCATGAATACTACCAGAATGCAAAACAATGACAGATAGTAACAGTATCACCCACAGCACAGTTTCAAACCGTGTCATACACACATGTGTAGTCAGGTTCCAAAATGTGTGTAGTACAATGCATACTGGTCACCAACAGAAACTATGGAGTGTTACTGTGTAATACAGAGCATGTCACCCTGCCCATGTGTCCACTATGCACATACATGCAGACAGTGCACCTCCACCATTTTCACAACTGTACACCTGCAAATATGTGCTACACACATCCCACACATACTGTCCACTCTCTAACACATGCTGCCAATACTGCACACATCAGCCAAGTGGCACGTGGGCGGACAATATACAATTGGAAGTAACACTGGTGTAAACAACACTACAATGACAATCATAGCTTTAATGCATCATGCCTGCTCAGCTACACCTTCAAGCATATCATTACACTCTACTGATGACAACATGCTAACATTGCTATACTGCTATAAAGACATTGTTTGCATCAGCACCATGGTAGCCTGTTCCTGCATCGATGCTACAGATGACAGGAGGTGGCACAGGTTTCATTATATGCACAGGGTGTGTTGTTGGTCTGCCAGAGGCCTACAGTGAGCCATCCAATCGACATGTGTGTGTGTGTGGGGGGGGGCAAGAATACTGGTATGGGCCAATGTTGATGTAATACGTGTGGGTATGTGTTATCCCTAGGTGTCTGGATTGTGTGTGTGTGTGTGTGTGTGTGTGTGTGTGTGTGTGTGTGTGTGTGTGTGTCTGCATGCACACAGTTCCACCATGTGGCTGCCACATATGGTTATTTGTGGGACAGCCACAGACTGTACCTGCGAGGCTTTACAGATCACCGTCTCTGTCCACGGATACGGTACCTGTGCCTGGCAGGGGTGCTACTGACACTATCAGGTACTAAGCCAGACTGGGTACTATCCCCAGAGGTAGATGGATGTACACTGGGCCCAGGTCCCTGCTGGGACTGTCCAGAGCCATGTGCACATGGTCTTCTAGGACGTTCTATGGACAGCCTACCCCCAACATTGCTGGGGCTGGTACTGGCACTATGGGAGTGGATGTTGCTTGAGGGACGTCTGCAGTGACTGCCAGCTGCTGATGTTGCTGGCATACGTCCACGTCGACGACTCAACCATCCCACACTGTCCTGACACATGGACATGACATTGCGGAGGACATCTAATGTCTCTCCCCAATGTCTATCGGTGACCTCAATGTAATTACAGATGGCACCAGCCAGGTCATGGATACTGTCTATTACGGTGGTGCTATGTGCCCTCTGTGTCCTTAGTCCCTGTGTGTTGTACCATTCCATACGTGCCTGTGCCTCCATGACAGCCTGGAACATGCGTGAGGTTGTAAGACCTGTGGCACATCTGCTAGTGGCATGATGGGCAGCAGTGCTCCGATGAGAACCCCTGGACATCTACCTATGTGGTACCCTTCCAGACATCTGGGTATGGCTGCTGTGTCAGGATGCATGTGCCATGGTTATCACACTGTCCTGGCCAATGCCGACTGTACGCTGCCCCTCTGCTAAGGGCATTGGTGATGGATGTATTGGCAGTATGACTGTGTGCATGGATGGGGTGGACACTTGTGTAGTGTCGATTGGTGGCGCAACGATAGACCCTGGCAAACATGCCTGTGCCTCAACACACCTATCATCATTATCACTATCATGCTCAGTGACATCAGTTTCCCTGCTGCATTGAACCAGCCCAAAATCAGCACCTGTGTGAGGAAGACAGGAAACACACTTTACGACCTGTACATGATGTCAGCACACATGCACACATGAACACATGCACACATGAACACATGCACACAAATACACTCCTCACTAAAACAGACACACACACACACACACACACACACACACACACACACACACACACACACACACCACCAGCAATCCCGAACATGCTCAATAGCATGTGATGTTGGGGTACAGTATCACAAGCCATACATTTATATCAAATGTGACAGCATGCAGGACGTGTGTTGCTCAACAGCATGCAGTGTGAGTGTAGACAGCCCTTGCTAATAACAGTACATATGGCTTTGATGCATGTGTGTTTTGCTCAGTGAATGGCCTCACCCTGGAACGCAATGTGTACATGGACACAACATTGCTAAGCAGGTATTAAAAGCCCTGCAATGCCCTGTGCACCATCAGTCACAGGTATACATACCACGGCTGGATGTGTATCAGTGTGTCACATAGATATCCATTTCTGATTAGAGCATCTGTGTCTTTAGCAGATAATTGTGGATACAGGTGTAGCACATGCATGCTATGTATACACACAGGATGAGTGGTGCATGTATACCTGATGGAATACCATTGCTCAACATAGCCATTGTACAGTAGTTATGGTGAGTGTAGGACATATGGTGGACATGCCAGTGCCAGCCATGACATGGAATGCTACCACACAACTGCAGCATGAAACGTCACACATACACAATGTGTGTCATGTGACCTATGCACTTTATAGCATTACAAGACATATGTGTGTCACTTTCTACAAATGGTGATTGCTATGCATATTGTGTATAGGTGCATATGTCTGCACACACACAACATTGAGGTGCATAGCAATTCATGATATGTGTAGTACTGTGGCCACTGTAACTGGATGGGGTGTAGTACCATGAGCCATCATCATGCAGCATCATGTGGTCACTCAAGGCTACTAATGTGTGCCAGACCAGCACATTGCATGCTGTACCTGAACTGCAGTACCATGGCTACATTCACCATTTCACGCCCAGTTGTTACATGGGTTTGTGAGGTGCCCAATAGGGGGAATTGCCTAACATGAATGTGAGGCATCTACCCCCTCAGGTATATTATGTGTGCTGTGTGGATGAGGTTTGGGATACTGTAGTGTGACCTTACAGCAGGTGTCTGAATACACCATGTGTAGCATGTTAACGTGTACTGCATATGACAAAGTTGTGTATGCTGTGTGCATGTGTATCGACTCTGCCTATCCAATGTCCACTTCAGTGTTGCCACAATTGTGTGGGATGCTCTGTGTGTTGTATGTGTTTTAGGCAGCTACCCACATTACTAGGATGTGCATAGTATCACAACAAACATGGACAGCATGCATTATGCGTATGTGTTACGTGTACATGGCCTACACCTCACCTATGACATGCACATTCAATTAGCAATATTAAAGGTATAACACACTCACCAGCATGGGTCTGCTGCCTTGCTGTCACACCAGAGGGACCTACAAGGATATTAGACACTTTGTCAGTGGCAACAACTGTGGCATTGCTACTGTGTGTTTGCAATCTTACAGTAGTAACCTTCATTTTGGGTGATGTAAATATTGATTGGGGAAAAATCTCTAACCCAAATCCCACGATAACTATCAACCTATTTAACTTCTCCCAACTTACTAACTCCATTACTAGACCTAACAAAGCTACTCCCCCTGGCTCCATACTTGACTGGATCCTAGTATCTCATTCAAACAAAGTTATAAAATCTGGTGTCACTCCTGACCCTTTAGGAGACCACCTCCCTGCCTTCTCCATTCGAGCTACTCCCACCTCCCCACACTCTCACCACTACACTCACACTCGAAACCTATCTAACTTCAACCCTACTTCTTTCTCTGACTCTCTTAAACTCACCAACTGGAACCCTCTAAAAATACTACCATTAGACGAAGCATTTGACTATTTCAATTCCACATTCTTAACAGTCCTTAACTCTCTAGCTCCAACAAGAACAAGAAGAGTTAAAGCAAATACCTCCCTTGGGCTCACCAAAGACACAAAAAAGATAATGCTCCAAAGGGATAAAACCTGGAAGACCTACATTAAACACAAGCAACCTGAAACCTTCCTCAAGTATAAGCAGTTAAGAAACCTTGCCAAGAAACAAGTCCTTAGAGATAAAAAGTCTTACTACATCAAACTTCAAGAAAACCATGCTAAAAACCCCAAACAATTCTGGAATTCCATCAATTCCCTCCTTAGACCAGGTACTAAAAACAACCCCTGTCCTGATACCAGCAAATCTGACCTTGAAATAGCCTCACTATTTAATTCCTTCTTCACCTCTTCCATCGCTGAGCTAACCAAGACATTTACTAACAATCACCTTCCTCCCCTCCCTGCTCAATTTTCTATAACCTGCTCCCCCCCCCTTTCAAACTCAAACCAGTATCTATCGACCTAATAAAGAAACTTCTATATAAACTAAAGCCCTGCTCCAATGCCCCTGATAACATTCCATCCTCCTTCCTAAAATAGCTTCTGACTCTATTGCTCTACCTATCAGCATCCTAATTAATAATTCATTACTTGAATCCTACGTACTTAAACTATGGCGTACCGATTACATTCTTCCTCTCCACAAAGGCGGCAAAAATTATAATGTCTCAAATTTCCACCCTATAGCCATCCTCCCCCCAATCTCCAAAATCCTAGAAAAATGTATCCACCTGCAACTCCTGCCATTCCTTGCCAAGCACCAAATTCTCTCTCCTACCCAACACGGCTTCCACCCAGGACACAGTACTAACACTGCCCTTCTCTCCTTCTTGCACTCTGTCAATTCAGCTCATGACTACGGTAATATAGTATCCTCTGTCCTACTAGATTTATCCAAAGCTTTTGACACCATCTCTCACACCCACCTTCTAAATCACCTCTCTGATCTCAACCTTTGCCCAAAGACTCTTTCCTGGTTCTCCAGCTACCTTTCAAACAGATCCTAAGCTGTGAGATGGGGCCAGGCCACCTCTACCTTTCTTCCTACCCCTACCAGAGTACCTCAAGGTTCCATACTCGGCCCATTACTATTCAATATCTTTATTAATGACTTCCACAAAACCATTCCTAACACCAAAATTGTGCAATATGCTGATGATTCCACTTTGATCTGCTCTGCCTCTAACCTAACAGACCTCCAAGCCCTAACAAAAAGTGCCTTCTCAACCACTGAAAACTGGATGCTACAAAATCATCTCTCCCTAAATGCTAACAAAGCTAAGATCCTCCTTTTCTCCCCCTCTAAATCCTCCTCTCTTGATAAACTCATTTCAAATTACCAGCCTGAGCAACTCCTCTATCGAGATTGTACCCTCCACCAAACTTCTCTGTGTTACAATTGATGATCAACTAAAATTTAATACCCATAACCAGCTAAACATAAAAAAAAATTAGGCTTACTGTATAGAAACAACCACTTCCTCTCTCCTCATTCCAGACTAACCCTTGCCTCTACCTACCTCCTTCCCTCCCTCCTGTACGGAGCTCCCCTGCTCACTAATCTTTCATCCACACTTACCTCCAAATTGGAACTATGTTACAACAAAATCTCTAGATTTGCCACAAATGCCAAATCCTCTTCTCATCACTGCTCCTCCCTTCACTCTCTAAACTGGCTTGAACTTCCCAATCAACTTAACTTCCTCCAAATCACCACAGCCTTCAAACTATTGTTACACCCTTCTAACTGCCCTGCTCTCTCTAATATTCTACAACCTTATATCCCCCTTAGACCACTTAGATCTTCTCAACAAAACCTGATCACAGTACAAAAACCCCAGCGCCCTGCAGGTCAGCTTCTCTTATCCTTTACCCTAGCTAAAAAATGGAATGCCCTGCCCTCGACACTAAGGACATGTACCAACCTTAATAACTTCAAAACCCAACTTCATTCCTACCTCTATCTAAACAGAATTTGCAACTGCACTCTTCAGCCTACAACTCTTAAACTATCTTCTCCCTTTTCTCCAGGCTAACCTCTTCCTAGTCACCTTCCTGTCCTTTCTAAAAATATTAAGCTTAGGTAACAAAACAGTAAAATTTGATTTTCATGATGTAAGCCTTTTTTCTCCTTAACAAAATTGAAATTGTTAGTGTTTATTCTTTTGTAACTACCTGTTATCTGTAATACATACTGTCTATGACTTTTCATGTTAATTGAAACTGTTTTGGTAATCAAAATATTATTAAACTGTTGTATTTCCTTGTTGGAGCTTTTCTCCCCGGGCCTCCACTGAAAATGGGCCCCCAAGCCCAGTGGACCTCCCTGGTAATCAAACTGAATTAAATAAATAATAAATAATAGTACAACAGTTGACAGTCACAGGCCGACAGATTATATTCTTAATTATTAGTATTGCACAACACTAGGCACCCCATCATCTTACTACACAGTACACATCTCACATAAGCATGCTCTACCAATAAAGGTAACAGTATTCTACAGCTATGCCATGTTACCTGCATGCTCCATGTCAACCTGCTGGGTGGCTCCGGCCTCCATGATGATACATGTTACTTGTTGTGGTTGTTGTTGGCCAGGAGCCACCTGGCTCAGGAGCAGCTCCTCCACTCTGGTGAGGGGGGGATGGATGGCTACCCCCCCACCTGTGGCAAGCTGTTGTCTGTGGATATCAGACGCACGCTGCTGGACATGTCTAATTAAATCACTGCAGTGATGGCATACCTGCTCATATGTCCGGTAATGCATGCCTATGTCATTTACCCTACAGACAAGATATTGCCACAGCGCAGTCCACTCATGCTGGTCCTGGCTGGTTCTGGAGAACACATTGAGACTTATGGTGATCTACATACATTTAGATTTAGGGTTATAGATTTGGTTGTTCCTTCGAATAGATGTGGTGATATTAATAATTCACTTGAGACTAAAGAATATCAGTGGATAGTACGCCTAGGAGCTGATAGTCCCCCTGGCATTAATAGTACTGTCAGCATTAAACCTATCCTTGTTGGATTACAACGTAATATGAAATGAGTATTTTATATTTATATGTATTTCTATGTATTTTTGTATTCATATACTTGAGAAAGAAAAGTGTATTATATGCATATTTGTATGTGTATATATATGTGTACACACTTTTTAATAGTTTTTTTAAAGTTTCTATCAAATATATATTTTTTTGATATATATTTTTTTGAAATGTATTTTAAATATGTCATGTGACTTTGGCTGCAGTCATATGACACTTTGGCTTGTATAAAAGCAGTTGCTTAGTGTATGTTTGTATTTAGTATTGAGAAAGGGTTATTCCCGAAAGCTTTGCATCTTATAAAGTCTTGTTCTCAACATTCTTTGTGTGATTTTTTGGATTATCTGCAGTTCGATTTTCTTCATATTTGCTATTCTGCTGGATTGTTGAGTAACAACATTTGGTAGCCTTTTTCTGCAGCCTGTTACTTAACATTGAAAGTATGGAATCACTACAGTCTCTGTTTATGCAAGAGGTGAATCCTCTGCTGGATTTTGTTCCTGTTATGGCTCCTGAGAATGGAACGCAGGTCAACTTGGACAATTTTTCTAAAGGTGACATTGATACTTTCAATTATAAGATTGCATTATTTGAACGTAAAGTAGGTTCATACAAACGTTTTCAGTGGCAGAGGTTCAGTTTCTCTGCATATCTTAAAATGGGGATAGTCCCTCGCGGACTAAGGATACTGAAAATGCCATCTTATGGGAATGTATATCCCGAGTTACTCAAAAGATGGCAGCAAATGAACCTGAAGCTTCGTTTAGATTACATGTCACTGATGAATGAATATTTTATGTCTGTTGAACAAGAACTGAAGACTGAAATTACTAAACTAGATGAAGAGTTGAAATCTCTCACTTGTTTTTCAGAAATGTCTTCAAAATATAACTCTTTATTTAGTAAATTCCGTGAATTAGATGACAAACTCGAGTTAGTTAAAAAAAGAAAACTTTCTCGAGATATTAATGACTTCCGGTTGGGTCACATCTTCTCTTGGCCAAGGAATGACCCAAGAGAACTAACATCAGAAATATCTGGCAATAATAATAATAAAAAAGCTTTCTCCACCACTTCTATTAGAGCGCTGGATGTTTTTCAGTGTTCTAATTCAAATTTGACTATTGGCGCCAATTCTATGGTAAAGGACACTGCCACTTTAAACTCCATTGAAGCTACAGTCACCGCCTCCTCTACTAACGTCAACACTGACGCTGTAATGGCGCCCGTTATGGATACATCAGCTACTGCCTTGAGTTCGGTGATAGATGCGCAGCAAGCAACCAAAAAACTCACCAGTCTACTTTAAACTTCATAGAGAAACGGTTTCAATTAGAGAAACCGGAACGTGTGCAGGACTCTCTAAAAAAAAGGGAACCCTCTTTTTCGAAACAAGAAACTCTGTCAACGAAGCGCAAGCACGACAGCCCACTGAGGCAAGGCAAGAATGCCCGCAAACAGTAAGAGGTGTTTTAAACCTCTCCTCTTTTGTTTTGAGTGACTCTCATGTGTCCCTTCTTTCAAAGGGGTTAAGCTTTATACCTATGGCTAATTTAGACTTGGTTGGCATCATCACTGATTTAAAAATGTTCGTGAGAAACTTAAATTTGAAACTCTTGTTTAATGCTAACATTGATTCTAGCAGTATTCTTAGAAAACGTAGTACTTTTATACCTGTAAATGTACCGATTACTACTGCCTTTTCTAATGTATGTGAAGCTGATTTTAGGCAACAATTGAATATTCATGATAGGATGTTTACTTATAATATAACTTATGAACAACATCTTGCACTGCAGAATTTAAGAAAAAATGATGATATCATCATTAAACAGGCTGATAAAGGTGGTAGTATTGTGATTATGGATAGGACTTGCTATAACTTATCAATGGAGAAGTTATTGGTAGACCAACTGTCTTTTAAAAAAATTAGTCTGCTAGATGTTAAGAAACATATCACTGATGTGAATTTATCCATATATGATATGCAGTTTAATAATAATATTAGTTTAGATTTGTTTCATTTTTTCTCTGTACCATGTCCCATTACACCTCAGTTATATGGACTTCCAAAAATACATAAATGCTTGTTAGATCCTCCTATGAGGCCTATCGTCTCTGGTAATGGATGGGCCACCGAACCTGTTTCAGTGTACCTCCAGAAGCAATTATTTCCTTTTTTGGATAAATGTAATTATGTTATTAAGGATACTGGTGATTTTCTTTTTAAATTATCAAAATGGTACTATAGTGAACCACGGAATTTAGATGAATTTTTATTTGTTACTTTAGATATTGTTTCATTGTTCACGGTTATCCCTAACTTATATGGTATAGAGTCTATAAGAAAGTTTTTGACTGTAGATAAATCCCTAACATGCGACTCCATTCAAAATATATGTCAACTATTGGATTTAGTACTTAGTCATAATGTATTTATTTTTAATCAACAACCATACTTGCAGGTCAACGGGGTTGCCATGGGCACCCCCGTGGCCAATACATATGCAAATCTTGTACTATATCAGTGGGAATTGGATAATATGCATGATGGTAATAACTTTTTAGATGCACGCATTGTGTTTTATCAGCGTTTCGTTGATGACTGTTTTTTAATTTGGAATGGCTCTAGGGACAGTTTAGAACAATATCTTATATATCTGAATAATACTACAGCCTTTTTAAAATTTAAATCAACTATTACTAGTAAAGAGGCTTCTTTTCTTGATGTTAGTATCTTTTCTGAAAATGGAATTTTACATACATCTGTTTTCAAGAAAGAGACATATGTAGGCAGATACGTACATGTGGAAAGCATGCATGCCCCCCATGTTTTTCGAGGTGTGGTTAAGTCTCAATTTATTAGAGTGAGCAGACTCAATACGGATGATACTATTTTTTGTGAACAGTTAAATGATACACTTAAAGATTTTCTTGATTGTGGCTATGAAATGACTATTTTGAATGAATTAAAAAATTATGTTTCTGTTAATAGAGACTCACTATATGCTCCATATTTCAGGAACCCATGATAATACATGATATTACAGTAAGCTTAACCATTAATCCCGGTGTACAAAGATTCAGATATGTAACCAGTTTTGCTAGTAAGGTTACTCTTGTTAAGCGTACAATCTATAAGTATTGGCCTATTTTAATGGCATCACCTGAACTTATGAAATTACTAGGTGATAAACCATTTTTTAGTTTTAGAAATATGAGAAGCCTCAAAAGCATGCTATGTTACAAGGATTTCTACTCTCCTTCCAAATTGGTTTTTGACAGACCTATATGTTCTGTATCCTATTTTGGTACTTATCCATGTCATCACTGCTCCTGTTGTTCTGACTTGGTCAATGTTTTGGAATCTACTAAATATGTGCATATGAAAACACATTATACATATAATTTTCATATAAAAGCCACGTGTACTTCTACCAACGTGGTATACATGGCATCATGTATTGCATACCCTGCATACTACGTTGGTAAGACTACACGTAGACTTAAGGATAGGATCATTGAGCACAAGTCAGAAATCAGGAGGCAGTGTGCTCAGAATGCTTTATTTAAACACATTGAGACTTATGGTGATCTACATACATTTAGATTTAGGGTTATAGATTTGGTTGTTCCTTCGAATAGATGTGGTGATATTAATAATTCACTCGAGACTAAAGAATATCAGTGGATAGTACGCCTAGGAGCTGATAGTCCCCCTGGCATTAATAGCACTGTCAGCATTAAACCTATCCTTGTTGGATTACAACGTAATATGAAATGAGTATTTTATATTTATATGTATTTCTATGTATTTTTGTATTCATATACTTGAGAAAGAAAAGTGTATTATATGCATATTTGTATGTGTATATATATATGTATACACACTTTTTAATAGTTTTTTTAAAGTTTCTATCAAATATATATTTTTTTGATATATATTTTTTTGAAATGTATTTTAAATATGTCATGTGACTTTGGCTGCAGTCATATGACTCTTTGGCTTGTATAAAAGCAGTTGCTTAGTGTATGTTTATATTTAGTATTGAGAAAGGGTTATTCCCGAAAGCTTTGCGTCTTATAAAGTCTTGTTCTCAACATTCTTTGTGTGATTTTTTGGATTATCTGCAGTTCGATTTTCTTCATATTGGTTCTGGAGAACAGCAGCACATAGTGCTGCACCAGGCTCGCTGTGATCAGTTCTTCCTCAGCCGTGCTCTATGCAGGATTACGATGGTGGGACATTACCCTGGAAGACAATGAAACAATATGTGTGAGCAAGTCATGTGGCACAAGTAACATTCTAAAGTACAGATATCAATTAACTGCCATATATAGCAACCTATTGGCTGTCAGAAGATACACACTTTCAATACCACATATCAGTTCTCAACCCACAGTTGCAGGAAAGTGGCTGGCACACTCTATATATCAAACCATGTTTTGCACAGCAACAAAGTTAAAACAGTATGTAAGACTATACAACATTACATGGCACACTGTATGCAACACAATGCACCACCTAGCCACAGGAGGTATATATCATGCTAATGCATCATGAAATATGTAATCCATTGCAATGATTGTAAAGTCCACTGACAGTATTACCAGTATACCACACTAGTCGTTGATGGCAGACCCCTGCCTAACATATGTGCACATTCATTAATATAGGTGGCATACTGCTGTACTAGACTATACATGTTGCTAGATATGCAGTTATATCCTGTAACACACATATGACCGAGGCCATGGTACAGGCATACCCACACACACAGCAGACATACATACCAGACACAAAGGTATGGCAACCCAGGTGACCTTTACCTGTGTACCTTACAGTACTGTGTGTCAGTAGTTACCAGACCTTATGCCTGAGGTATGTAATCTGTGAGGACTACAGGGAACACACATAACAGTGGTTCCAATAAATGTGGACATACACCATACTGTGCTGTTTAGGCATACAGCTTCAGGTAGTACTACAGTTCATACAGCAGTTGGATTCACCAGCAGTAACACTCAATAAGCATACATGTACTGCTTTAGCCAACAATGGGACACCCCAGTCGACAACAAGGGACTACATCAGACCGTATGGCATACTGCTTTTTCTGCCTAGCAATTGCATACACATCTTTTGCTGGGATCACAGCTAGGACACATGATACCTTGACAGAAACAGTTTCCCACTAAGCTATCACACATATACCGAACTCTGACACATTCACCAACACATTCACCATCACAGTCAGTCAACCTCACATAGCAATTATTGCAACAAATACATGTGGGTATGTATCACTTCATAGGTAGGTAAGAGGCTATTGGCCCTAGGGCCTATAGAACTCTAGCCATATGCTACCCTGGCCTTTGACACACAGGTAATTACATTTCACGTGGCCCTGTCAATCAGAGACACTGAGGTGATTGCCTGGGTGTATTTACTATCTCCCATACAATCTCCAGGATTATTTATGACGACTGCTAATTAGGAGCTTTGTTTGCTATAGATAGTTGGTTTGTTCCAGAGTATGGGATGTCTCTGAGATAGGAATCTATCCCTCCAGCATGTGCTGTTTATTGTGGTCAAAGGGTTTGGGTCCCTAGAGCGTGTAGCTCATATAGATTGTGATCTGTTTACGTGGAGCATGTCCAACAGATCTGGGTTTGACATAGCTTAGAATGTTAGGCAGAGGTCACCTCTGGGTAGGTGGTATGTGACACAGTCTAGTTGTGCGTTTGTGGAACGGTCTGTATAGGGCATCTGTTTGACACCAGTATTGCTCTTTGTGAGGTATGTCTGTGTCCTTTCCACTTGCTGTAGATGTCTTGTGAGGTACATACCACATGGGGCATTGTACTCTATACTGGGTTTTATGTGTGTGGAGTAGAGGGGAACACTGACCTATATTTCCCTGGATGACACACCTTTTGTGATGACGTGTGCCACGTAGATGGATTACATGACTAGTGTGGCACTGTGACTATCGAAGGGGAGACTACTATCCACCTGTGTCCCATGATCTCTTATCACACCTTCCGTGTTAAGTAGACTACCACCTATGTGGTAGTTCATGGGTACTGAGTCTTTGCAAGGAGGGATGCCAATGCAGTGTCAACATTGAGCTTGAGTCCATGGCTTTGTCACAAGGCATCTGTTGCAATTATTATGACCCTGTCTCTCTCTCTCTATATATTTTTGTATATCTATATATATACACACATACATATAAACATCCATTGATGTACATTTAGATATACATATAGGCACATATACAGTCCACCTTTCATGGTGGGAATATCAAGTATGGGAAGGTTGTGAGGTATACAGTTATGTCATAATATTGCATAGTGTTGTGCGGAATGCATTGAAGGTGTTCTCAGCCCATGTAGCTTTAGCAGGCCTCACTGGCTGCAACACTGCAAACCTGATGAATCATTCCCACAGTGTTTAACCACCACAAGTCATATACCAGCACTGTATGCTGTCTGGTTTGCCACACACTACAACCTACATAGAAATATGAACATAACAACCTTCAACAACATATATATATATATATATATATATATATATATATATATATATATATCCACCTTTCACAAACAGTTGCAGTATGTCCCTTGCTCAATGCACATGTGCAGATGCTAATATATCTGACACGGACAGATCTCTCCATATGTGTGTGCCATACACACACAAGGACCACACTGTTGTAAGTCCATATACCTCACGGCTGACCTGTTGGGCCTTGCTGCAACATGAACAGGTGTCACATGTGAGCACACAGTAATATTAGAGGGTGTATACATAGCTGCTAATGCTGAATTAGCATACTAGCCTGGTACAGCTGTTGCCAATGCTAAGCTACACGTTAATATGACTATCATGCATTTGTTACTCTGTCACATCCATGTTCACATAACCATATGGGCTACTACCCCAAACAGACATTGTACACACTACTGTACAGAACACAGATAACATGGATCAGATGTTTGACATTTAATGCTGAACTACATATGTCACCATCACATCCCACTGCACACAGCTACACACTCATTTCTCCATGCCAGTAGTTATGCAGGGCATCTGTGCATTGATATGTACTGCTGCCACATATGGATGATTCAAACTATGTAGAGTACTCTTCATAAACATCAACTACATTCCAGTAAATACATAGCTGTTACATACCTTTGCTTTGTATATGTTTGTATTTGTTGTCGTATATCCTGAATTCAGTTTTCAAGGTATATTTGTTTCTCAATATATGTTTTCTTTTCAATATATCATTTACTTTTCAAGATATTTTTTTAAATAGATTTTTATTTCAAAATATATTTATTTTCAATATATTTTGTATTTCAATATATATTTTTTCAATATATTTTCTTTCAATATATATTTTTTCAATATATTTCTTTTTCAATATATTTTTTTCAATATTCTTTTTCAGTATACTTTCTTTTGTCAGTATATTAATTTGTTTTCAATATATTCTTTTTATTATCTTTTTTTTACATTACATCACTTTTTCTTTCAAAATATTTTCTTTGGATCCTTTTTGTTTATCTCTGCTGCAGCTGTTGTCTGCCTCTGCATGTGTGTGTGTCTCTCCCTCCATACCTGCAATGGAATGATTGCATGTGTGGACAGCAAGTACAGACTGCTTTTATAGGTATCTGCACATGTGCATGTGATGGCCTCTGTACCAATTGGTGGCCACCATTTGGCAAATGCATGCATCTTGCTGTGTGGTACTTGCAGTACTCACTGTCATAGCAACCCAGTGCTATAAATTACTAAGTCAGGTAGGTGTAGCCCTTTCAGATTTCCAAAGTGGGGACCATGCTTGTTTGCTGTGGACACCATTGTGTAAATCTGAATGTTGGTATACTTCTTCTAACTGTTGCTAGGGGTGTAGCCAGTTATTTGTATGTTGTATTCATTCCTGAATGTTGCCACTTCCAGTACACAGTTGACAATGTAGAATTGTCCTCACCCCTAGAAATGCTAACACAAGATACATGGGAGTATGGAGTTTCTTTTCAACTTATACAATTAGCTGCCATACATATGTAGTTATTGAGATGTTTTCATTTGGCACATGAACTGTTTGGGAACTGCTATACTGTGGATATTAATGTACTCACTTCTGCACAGTTTGTGCTGTTTATTTTGTTGACATTATCACAGGATGCTCATGAAAACTGGACAGTTCCAGTATTGAGTATGCCTACCTACATCCTTGCTGTACCTTGAACACACTGGTATTTTGTACATTTGGGTGGGGATTGTCCTGCTATGATACTGTTTGGGGGTTGTAAAGTGCTGCTGTAACATTATTTACTGCTAGAATGTCTGGTTCTATTATCACAGTCATGTAATGCAATTCCACAACTGCTGGTAAAGTTCCACAGAACAGGTTTTGTGTTATGGCATTCCTATCTTTCCTTTACATTCACACATTCTGATGCATGATATATATATTTCAGCAACATCCTGCTGTATATCTACTGTGGCCTAGTGGTACTTCATGCAGTCTAGTGTGTCCAAGGTCCGGGGTTCGAGACTGACAGTGATGTTTTATTTTGCTGCTGAGCAGATCAAGGCCCCTCATATGCAGGGTGGCTAAGGCACTTTTAAGCAGTTGTAAGCGGGTTTGTGCGACACTTAGCAATACTTAGCTAAGTGCACACATGCGCACACTTGCTCAAACCCGCTTACTACTGCTTAAAAGTGCTTACTCCCACTAATCCCCGTGCTCATTTCTTTGAAAGAACAGAAAATGGGGAGATATGAAAGTGGTGAAAAAGGGGCACAAAGAGGAAAAGACAGTAGGGAAAACAGCTCAGGATGTGCAGGACGGGTTTAGGGAAGGTCCATAGCTGCCCATTTCTTTAACAGCAACAGCTGTGCATATAATAGTAATTTGGAGGGAATTTTGAAACCTTCCACCCCTGAGAGAGGGGTGAGGACAACGAAGTATGTTGTACTGCCAATTAAATTTCAGTTTCTGTGTCCAGCGGACATTTGTGCAAAATGGGCAGCTATGTATGGGGCATAATTTTTTTGTGGAAGCAGTTTGCCCATTTTTTTTTCAGGTGAGAGAGGAATGTGGGGTAGGGGAAGTAGGTATGTTGTGGGAGGTAGGTTGGAGAGGTAAACAGACAAGACAAACAAGACGCATACAGGGGCGGAATATGACACATGGGGTGGGTGAACACCATTGACGGGGAAGGATGTTTGGAAATCACAAGCCCATGAGCCCACAGATGGCAACAGTGGAACTGAGATCCCCACCCATGGGCAGTCACCACTGCACCTTCACAGCTCGGAGGGTGGCTGTGCTGGGGGCTACGTAGGAGGGGCAGGCTCACCCGTGACTCGGGCCACTCTTGCCTTGAGCTGGCGTAGGGGATCAGCGACTGAATGCTGGATCTCCCTATGCACCACAGCCCGGACCATTTGGAGGGTGACAGGTGGCCCTCCTCCAGCCACGCTTGCACAGGGGAGATGAGCCCCATCCCCTGCAGTGCTTCCACCCAAAGGTGGCACAGGGCCAACGGAGGAGGAGGTCCCAGGATGGGCACCGGACCTGCTGGTGCCAGGTGCCATCGCCAGCTGAGGTGGGACAGGTGGGTCAGCTGGGACCGGCCTTCCCATACGTTCTGTGTTTAGGTGAATTTAAAGACAATATAGCCAACAGCATTCTAAATTAGTTGTAACAGCATGCAGTAATATTCCCATTAACCCAACACACCAGAGTTCCAACAGTTGAATAGCAGCATAACACATGCATATATAGAACGACAGTGGACATTCCAACAGCATGCAGGAATGATTGGTGGCAACAGGCCACCAAGATTGTGGTGTTTGAACAGGACACATGCATCAAAGTAAATGCAGATATTTATAAACCAATAGGACATATGTCCCAACAAATGTTTTGAGATTACACATACCCATTGAGGTGTGGAATTGCATTGTTTATGCACATACAGTAGGGTGTAAAAAGATACCTCCATTAACAACTTATATGAACTTATAGTTTACATTACATTCCTATTGACTGCAGGTATATATCCCCTACATGTATTATTACACTAGGCAATGTCCATTACGTTGTGGGATGTGTTTTGCTAGTTCCTTATGTACCTGACCTGTATCTAATATACAAACTGTCCAGGATGCAGATGTTACTGCTACGTATTTATATATTTTATTTATATTCATATGTCTACATATCTGGATGTATTCAGGTGACATTATCAGTTATATTTTAACAGCCCCCTACATTTCTAGCAGCACACTGACATTTCCGGTGAACACAATTACAAGCTACTCGTGCCAGATTTACCTATACATGCCAGCCTTGAAACTACAGTTGAGGACTGTATACATGCTTAAGCACCCCCTTCGTCCTCTTTCTATGGGCCTACCCAAGTGCAGATTGACAGCGCTTAATACAACACTACTATTTCTATACTGTAAGAGTACATCAACATTTCAAAGAAAGTGACATGGACACACTACAGGAGTTATACCTTTATTAATTACATTACACACTTTTCTAGTGGCTCTCTCATTTATTTGTTATTACAATGCATGCAGACATCTTATTCAGGATGTATTATACCTTCATTTGTGGTTTACAACATTCTTTTTCAGGCTCTCTCACTTATTCTGTATAACAATACATGCAGTGAAATAATTCAGGACTTATTATACCATTATTAATGGGTTACAGCACTCTTTTTTAGGCTCTCTCACTTATTTTACATAACAGTACATGCAGAGAGGTTATTCAAGCCTTATTATACCTTTATTATCGGGCTAAGACACTTTTAGTCAGGCTCTATCACTTATTTTATAAAACAGTACATGCAGAAAAATTACTAACCTGCCTGGTGGTGCAGCCTTAGCAGCCTGTCTGCATAGGCTTGCTGATTCGCAGAACGGACACCTGCAGCTGTGAAGTACATGAAGTAATATTGAGACATATACCTATCCATACTATCGACTACACTAGCAATTTTTACATACTTCAGTCCATAGCAAACTACACAGTAGTGGGGCATTTTGCATCCCAAGGGTCTCCTGTATCCATTGGTTCAGTTGGTCCTGCTTGCGTCTCTTCAGGTCTGCATGGTGATGTCTAACCTGCTCACCAGTCTGAGGGATGCCTGTGGTACTGCTGAGTTCATGTGCAAGATGGTTCCAGGCCTCCGCTTTGTATTCCATGCCATGGAACTGGCCCTGCAGGAGTCTAGCATCATGATGATGGACGAGGAGCCAAACCATCACTTTTGACTCCTCAATGCCCCACTGTTGTGCTCGGAAGTGAGAGCCCTCTCCAACACCAGCCATTGCTGCCTGCAGATGGGAGCTACAACCAGTTATGGTGAATATTCTCACCTATGGAGCTTAAATATGCCTCATTTCCCGCACTTATTTGTGATTGGCCGGATTTGAAAGTTCTCAGCTGAGTGCACACCTGCTTAGCACTGGGTAAACTTTGATTCATATGTATATGTGTGTTGACAGTACATGAACATCAAATGCTGTCATGGCTTAGTGGATCAGTACTGTGATTATGGTGCACACTATCCCAGGTTCGAGACCTGTCATTGCTTTTTTATTTTACTACTGGCCTGACCAGTAGGGAGTGTGGCTGTGTTTAGCCGACTTTGCTCAACTTTGCCCAGTGTTGCTCTACGTTTACTAATGTTGCCTGACATTCCCTGATATTGCGCTAGTTAGTGCGGTGCACAGCCTCGCGCCAACATGTTTGGTTTGCGCTAGTTGGCGCGATGCGCAGCTCCACACAAAGCTATTGCGCTAGTTAAACCAATGCTTAGCTATGGGCAATTATTCTTAAATGCGCTTAATACTGGTAAATGTTGCTTAGCAGTGCTTCACATTGCTTAAGATAGGTTACTTATGCATTCATTAGTATGCATAACCATTTCACTTTCTTATATATATTTAAAATATCGTTCACTACTACATAGGCCATTTCGATGTATTTTAATAACATTTAAAAGGTAAATGTCAGGGATTATTTTACTGCACGGATTTCCTACAGAAAATGGGAACGGGAGTGGTGGGACTCGAACCGGGAATGCCTCCTATTTGTACGAAGGCTCTACCACTACACTATTGCTATTTGGCTTAATTTGCATATAAGTGGTTTATTATCCGCTTCGATGTCTAAACTGCTAACTGTAGCTAAGCAATGGGCACACACGCGCAAATATGGGCAGCTATATCGTGAATAATAAAAAAAATTGTTTTACATTTTATTTCATTTATACAGGGCTTTTGAATGTGGGGAAGTGTAGTGTTGGGGGTATACACATTTGAGCGGACTCGCTCATATCTGCTGACATTTGCAGATTTAAGCACTTTCAGGGGCATGGATAGTCAGACTGCTAGGCAGTCTGACATGCCCCCTGCACTCCTACATGCTCCGTGTTAGCCTGGGAGTTGAGTCAGCGCGCCCTCATGCATATGCATGATGCGCTGACATCATACTCATAGATGGTAGTCTCCGAGTAGGACTTCGTTCATCTTACACGGAGGATTACTGAATCCCCCCCTATAAGTTTTACCATCTTTAACAGTAACACAAAAACAAATATTGTTTACATAATTATACCAAATTAGACATAATATCAAAACCTTGGTTAAGAATGGATACAAGCTTTATGGCAATCATTTAATACTTTGAAAAATGTTAGCAAGTTTATAGAGAAATTGAAGGTAAGTTAGTATAATTCAAATAAGAATTGCAATATGAAGTGAGAGAAAAGCAGGCTTATGGTATATTTGGAGAAAGAGCCTGGGTAGAGAAACTGACAGACTTAAGGAAGTGAGTGAATAAGAGAGAGTAAGGAGAGGTAAGGTATGACTTGGTACTTCTCCACATTCAGAGATATAGTTTAGCCTGGTGTTGAGTGAGAACAGACCCAGCTTTTGGCTAAGTAGTCCTTCATAATGGTTTTGGAGGATGAAAGTGATGGTATTGACCTGATGGATAGAGATAAGGAGTTTCAGGCTTTAGCAGCATGGTGTAAATACAGATAATGCCCAGCAGATTTGATTGGTTTGCGGACAGACAGGAGTTTTTGGTCATCGGTTCATAATGACCGACTAGGAACATAGTTGTGTAGAACGTTAGTTATTGCAGAACAAGCTGATGGATTCTGGATAATTTTATAAGTGGTATGAAGTTGTGTATATGCTAGCTGATGGGGAAGCTCTGATCACTTTAGGCTTTTGAGTGCTATACAGTGGCTGGTTTCTGAAAGGGTATTTTCTGCAAATGTAGCTACTTTGTTATAGCTTTTCACAAGTTTTCATTTTTGTGAACAGTGACCAAGGATAGAGCCTTGTGGTACACTAACAGTGACTGTGATTTATGGAGAGAGGGGGGATTGCCATTTTAATGACTGATTCCTGTTGGATAGGTAACTTTAGAACTGTAGAAAGGTGGGCTGAGAGAGATGTAATGAGGACATTTTAAGTAGACATTTACTGTGACAAACTATAGAAGGCTTTAGACAAGTCTATGTATGAAAGGTGGGCTGAGAGAGACCTAATGAGGACATTTTAAGTAGACATTTACTGTGACAAACTGTAGAAGGCTTTAGACAAGTCTATGAATGAAAGGTGGGCTGAGAGTGCCCTAATGAGGACATTTTAAGTAGACATTTACTGTGACAAACTATAGAAGGCTTTAGACAAGTCTGTGTATGAAAGGTGGGCTGAGAGAGACCTAATGAGGACATTTTAAGTAGGCATTTACTGTGACAAACTGTAGAAGGCTTTAGACAAGTCTATGAATGAAAGGTGGGCTGAGAGTGCTCTAATGAGGACATTTTAAGTAGACATTTACTGTGCCATACTGTAGAAGGCTTTAGACAAGTCTATGAATTAAAGGTGGGCTGAGAGTGCCCTAATGAGAACATTTTAAGTAGACATTTACTGTGACAAACTGTAAAAGGCTTTAGACAAGTCTATGAATGATAGGGGGGGCAGAGAGAACCCTAATGAGGACATTTTAAGTAGACATTTACTGTGACAAACTGTAGATGGCTTTAGACAAGTCTGTGAATGAAAGGTGGGCTGAGCCCTAATGAGGACATTTTAAGTAGACATTTACTGTGAAAAACTGTAGAAGGCTTTAGACACATCTGTGAAAGAAAGGTGGGCTGAGAGAGCCCTAATGAGGACATTTAAGTAGACATTTTCTGTGACAAACTGTAGAAGGCTTTAGACAAGTCTATGAATGAAAGGTGGGCTGAGAGAGCCATAATGAGGGCATTTTACGTAGATATTTACTGTGACAAACTGTAGAAGGCTTTAGACAAGTCTATGAATGAAAGGAGTGCTGAGAGAGCACTAATGAGGACATTTTAAGTAGACATTTACTGTGACAAACTGTAGAAGACTTTAGACAAGTCTATGAATGAAAGGTGGGCTGAGAGAGACCGAATGAGGACATTTTAAGTAGACATTTACTGTGACAAACTGTAGAAGGCTTTAGACAACTCTATGAATGAAAGGTGGGCTGAGCCCTAATGAGGACATTTTAAGTAGACATTTACTGTGACAAACTATAAAAGGCTTTAGACAAGTCTATGAATGAAAGGTGGGCTGAGAGAGACCGAATGAGGACATTTTAAGTAGACATTTACTGTGACAAACTGTAGAAGGCTTTAGACAACTCTATGAATGAAAGGTGGGCTGAGCCCTAATGAGGACATTTTAAGTAGACATTTACTGTGACAAACTGTAGAAGGCTTTAGACAAGTCTATGAATGAAAGGTGGCTGAGAGATACCTAATGACATTTTAAGTAGACATTTACTGTGACAAACTGTAGAAGGCTTTAGACAAGTCTATGAATGAAAGGTGGGCTGAGAGATACCTAATGACATTTTAAGTAGACATTTACTGTGGCAAACTGTAGAAGGCTTTAGACAACTCTATGAATGAAAGGTGGGCTGAGCCCTAATGAAGACATTTTAAGTAGACATTTACTGTGACAAACTATAAAAGGCTTTAGACAAGTCTATGAATGAAAGGTGGGCTGAGAGAGACCGAATGAGGACATTTTAAGTATACATTTACTGTGACAAACTGTAGAAGGCTTTAGACAACTCTATGAATGAAAGGTGGGCTGAGCCCTAATGTGGACATTTTAAGTAGACATTTACTGTGACAAACTGTAGAAGGCTTTACAAGTCTATGAATGAAAGGTGGGCTGAGAGATACCTAATGACATTTTAAGTAGACATTTACTATGACAAACTGTAGAAGGCTTTAGACAAGTCTATGAATGAAAGGTGGGCCGAGAGATACCTAATGACATTTTAAGTAGACATTTACTGTGACAAACTGTAGAAGGCTTTAGACAAGTCTATGAATGAAAGGTGGGCTGAGAGAGACCGAATGAGGACATATTAAGTAGACATTTACTGTGACAAACTGTAGAAGGCTTTAGACAACTCTATGAATGAAAGGTGGGCTGAGCCCTAATGAAGACATTTTAAGTAGACATTTACTGTGACAAACTATAAAAGGCTTTAGACAAGTCTATGAATGAAAGGTGGGCTGAGAGAGACCGAATGAGGACATTTTAAGTAGACATTTACTGTGACAAACTGTAGAAGGCTTTAGACAACTCTATGAATGAAAGGTGGGCTGAGAGATACCTATTGACATTTTAAGTAGACATTTACTGTGACAAACTGTAGAAGGCTTTAGACAAGTCTATGTATGAATATGAACAAGACTAGTTTGCCATTATCTCTAGTTTTATTGACAGTAAATTGTAATTTGATTTTACTGAAATGAAATGGCTTATTATTCAACTTGAACTCATGATCTTCAGCCTCTTCCTTTTTGCTGGTGTTTCCAGAAGCATTTTTGTTTTGTTCAGGTTCTTTATTGGTTAAAAGTGCTGTGTTAGTACGTTGGGAAGGATAGAAGCCATGTGCAGTGATTATGAGTTCTTCCTGCAGTACATAGTTTAGCATTTGTTTTTGCATATATTTTTCAAGTATTCTGTAGGGGGGTAGTTTTGCTATAGTCTAAAGTTGGTAATTTCATGACTTTACAAAGGGTGGTGAGAGTAAAGTAGATCAGTAGAGTGGTAGAGGTCTGTATACTCACCCTTGTGCATATAGTATTTTTTACTTCCACTGTCAGTTTATTTAGTGTTGTCTCTTCTTACACTCAGTCACTATCTTCCTTCACAGAGCAGAACCCATGGATATTGAAAGAGCTCTGTCACAAAGCCCTACACCTACAACCTTATTGAGACTTTTGTCCTTGTTTGATAGCCTGCAGTCACTACACCTGACCATAATATTGCAGACTGTCACAAAGCCCTATACCTACAAGTTTACTGAGACTTATAGCCTGTGGTCACTAGATCAGACCCAGATATTGCAGGAGCTCTTTCACAAAGCCCCACATCTTCAAGTTTACGCAGATTTTTTTAAACACCTTTATTGAATTATCTCTTGTGACATAGGCACATTTACTTTTATACAAAAGTAATCAAACTGTACTAACAAATTAACATTATACTTCACATATACTGCTATATATAATATAACCTAAGCAGCATTACATAAATTGTTTAATTCCTTCCCCTTTTCTTGAAAACAAACATCTTTATTAAACCATCACTTATGACATAAGCAATCATACATTTTTATAAATGAAAACAAACCACACGACACAATCCTAGTTGCAAGCATTTTGTATCACAAACCATACTGACACATATAGCTCTCAACCTCCCTTCTTCAAAATGAGGAACACTAGCCCTCATAATGTGGGACAAATGGACAAAATGTAGGAAGGTCATATGATGGCTAAAATATGCAAGTTTTATTTATAAAAAAAAATCTTATAATGAATTAATATGATTCATTTCTATTTACCGTGGTTATTGGTTAAAATATTCTGCACTGAATGTGTGACATACACTTTCAATGTGGAACTTTGAGGAACATGAACTTTTTAAGACCCAAAATGAGGTACATTCCTCATAATGTGGTGCACTTGAGAACTATGCTGACAGACTCTCAGTTGCAAACATTATACATCACTTACAATCATTTTCAGTCTAACATTGCATGGCTCATTTAAGTCCAGCCTTCTTTTAAACCTCATTCCTCTCCTTTATGTATTATTCCCACAATTCCCATTGTTTGTATGTAGTTTGCTCCTACCCTTTTCTAATGATTTCAACTCCAGTTGTTTTATCTCTGTTACTATATTCACTACTTCTAATAAAGTTGGTTTAGATTTTGATTTCTATTTTCTAGTAATTGCTTTTTTGTCAGCCACTATAATTAGACACAGCAAGGCCTAGCCATGTCTAGGCAATTCTGATTCCATATCATAGCTCAGAAAAATCATCTCCCTCATCACACCAATCCACCCACCCAGCATCTCTGACAGTGCATCCCACAGAAAGTCCACCGACCCACTGCACTCCCAGAAAATATGTTCCCAAGTACCTCTTTCTTCCTTGACACACCTCCAACATTTGCTGTCTACCTGAGAAAAATTCTCTGACGTGGTTTAAAAGTATCTGTGTAAACATTTCCAAGCAAAAATTCTAAATCTTCTAGATTTTAGTGTATATTTGGGAGACATACATATATCCTCCCATTGTTTTTTTGTGAATTGCTTATCCAATCTCTCTTCCCAATCTTTTCTAACCTCCTCTGATTCTTATAGTTATCATGCAATATTTTATATGTTCTACTAATTATTCATTTTTAATGGCAGCTTCTGTTCTATATTCTACTAAAAACTCTACCAGTGCTGGTATTTCATTTAGAACCCCTCTATTTCTTTCTCTTTGCCTGTACTCTGATATCAATCCCTGGTACCAAAGGCAATCTCTAACCTGCAGCCCAAATAAATTAAAGGCCTCTTCCCATCCTATTACCTTTCCCTGTCTAGTTATTTGCTCTCAGTACCTTGGTTCCTTTGCCAGTTTTCTCCAATAAATGGCAGCCTACTCTTACTTGTTGTTTATATACCATTGTTTCATAGGGTCTATATTACCATATCGAATGGTAACAATGTCGAACGCTCATATGAGCGTAAATGCATGAGAATGAACTTGTTTTTTTTGGGGTTGCTGTACAGTGAGGATTGGAATATTTGCCCTTTCCTCACTGTAGCGCGGCCTCAAAGTTGGAATATATATTTGGAGGGGGGGGGGGCAGCCCCCAACAATAGCAAGTTCATTCTCCTGCATTTTCGCTCATATGAGTGTTCGACATTATTACCATTTGATATGGTAATATAGACCCTGTTTCATAGCATGTGATCACTAAACCTAACCACAATACTACAGGAGCTCTGTCACAAAGCCCTACATCTGCATGTAAGCATATTTATCAAGAAGAATGTTTCTGCTTATTAACTTTAATCAGTTAAATACATGCCTGCTCTGTGACTGAAAGGCTGGTGAAATAGTAGGATCCCTTACTTAAGCTAGCCACTGTCTCCTTTAGCTTGACCAGTAGACTATACTGCATATGCCAGGTATTTAGTCTCAGGAAATGACAGAAAACTTGTTTTAATAACATCTGTTTGTTAATTGCTTTGTTCTGGCTATAACGTGATTTCTGTCAGTTATAAATTGACCTATAAATTGACCTCAGAGTGGAAAGCTTCTCCCAAATAATGATTGAGTACAATGCCCCATTCGGAATGTATCTGACACGACACCTGCAGCAACTGGAAAGGCCCCAAAAGTTTCTCACCAAAAGGATAAAGGGTCTCAAAAATATGTCCTATGCTGCCCGACTGAAGGAACTCCAGCTCTATTCAGTCGCCACTGCCTGCTCAGAGGTGACCTGTGCCTGACATACAAGGCCATGTCAAACCCAGAATTGATGAACATGCTTCACCTCAAAAAATCTAGATCCCTCAGAACTACAAGGGCGGGAGACTTAAACCTTGACATGGTTATTAATAGGACGTGCTGGAGGGACAGATTCATCACCCAGAGACTCCCTATGCTGTGGAACAAAATCCTGATACATGTGAGGCAGAGCACCTCGCTGGCTTTGTTCAAGAGAAATCTTGACCAATGGATGGGAGATCGCAGATATACCCCAGGGATTATCTCAGTGTCACTGCTTGACAGAGGCACAGCAAAATAAGGGGCATAGTATCCTCCAAACTAAAGGGGTGGCGAAAGCCACAAAACTCTGGGCTAGGCTTATAAATGCCCTTGGGCAGATAGCCTAGTATGAACCTATGAACCTATACTCACTTGGAAGGTCATCAACGGTTTGAGTTTGAATTGTTTTATATAGACTGAGGGCAGTACTTTGAAGGTGAAAGTGTGAAAGTAGACATAGTAATATGTGGGTATTGGGCAGGGTTGGGAGTAGATGTGGGAATCCTTGGTTAGGAACAGTATACTGTCTATGAAATAAGAGATAAATAGCGATATTGTAGTGTACTGGCTCATGTTCACTTTCACGCAGGAGTGGGCATGATGCGGATGATTGACGAGCAAACCTGCATGTGAAATGAGGCATGATTGGCATGGCATTTATATTAGCCAGTGACATCATGCATACAGTCAATGTGTTAACCATGGCTTTGACCCCGGAAAGCCTTTTAAAAGAATGTAATGCTGCATAATCACCTCACAATTCCAGTTGTTGCATTGCAGTTGAAGAAGCAGTTACTGTGACAGTACCATCACCAGAGATGAAAGCAATCATAACTGCAACAGAAACAATCAAAATTCAAATGCTAAAATAAGCTGCAGAAAACAGAACAAGATCAAAAACACAGACTTCATGTCACCACAAACAGCCATACAACAATCTACACAAACCAGGACAAGGAAGTAATTTGTGCACAATGACAATGTAGCTACCCCAATGAGATTCAAGCAACTGACAGTGCCATCACCAAAGACAGCTAAAGCAATCTTAACTGCAACAGAAAATCAAAATTCAAATGTTAAAATAAGCTACACAAAACAGTACAAGATCAAAATCACGGACTTCAGGTTACCACCTTTACCAGCTATAATACTCAATGCCAAGACATGCTGCTGTTCTACAGAGGAGGTACTCCACTTCACACACACAAAACCAAAGCAGTTTAGTCTGTCTCAAGTACTACTACAGATTAAATGCATTACCACTCTTGTGAGGGTTCTCTTGCTGCAATACATATTGCCTGCATTCAGAATACAACACCTATTTGAAGCAGAACATTAATGCAAACCTTTTGCAAATGCGGCATATTGTAATGTAATTCACTTGTATATTTACACTCAACTCATTCAGTGCTATATAGAATACATATTTATTAGGATTTGAGGCACACTGGATGAATATTCAATATTTTAGACTGATGTAAAATGCCTTGGGCGGGGTTTGGGCGCATCTGTTGAGCCAGTACACTACAATATCGCCAGATAAATTCCATTGCAGATTTGAGTGGCGAGTTCTTGGGAGAGGGATTAGGGTTGAACTTTTGTCCATGATGCAAGATTTCTGTAATAGATGACTGGAATCTTTTTAGGGTTGTTAGCCATTGTTCAGTGTGTTCTTCTGGTATAGTTTTTTTGCCTTCATTTATTTGTTTTTCATTACAGATGTGGAGCATTCTGAAGTCTGAGATATTGTGATGTTTTCTATTTCTACCATACTTTCCACAGTTTTTCTTTATCCTGCATTAACATTCTACTCTTTTTGAATATGCAGATTTCATTATTTGTTTTTACTCTCTTCCTTCTAGGAGTTGTATTGCTATTTAGGAAAGATGCAGTGAATTCATTTAAAGCATCATGAAGGCTAGGATTTCCTGGATATTCCAATTAAAAGATAATAGGGTAGTAATGCATATGTCATATGTTGTTTCATAAACATGCCTTTTAAGTGGATGTGTCAGATGTATGCTTTAATTTCTCCAAATCTTTTGGGTTTCTAATACCATTATGGGAATGGACCCCATTCCTAGGTCAGGGCATGGTTAAAGTTCATGAAAGTAGTGTTGCTTCAGTCTTTGTTATCCAAAAGTGGTCTTTGTAGCACCCACAATGGGCCCATAATGGATTCCTGCAATTCATATAGAGTTAATGCATCAGTAGCGTATCTAAACAAGACTATAAATTCTTTCTGAGACCCATTGCTGCTGCTACTACTACTATTGGAACCATCTGGGCATTTTTCCTCCACATTGCTCTCGTTTCTTCCTACAAATTTTGATATTTTATGACTTTGAGTCTTGCTGTATGTAAGACGCTGTAATGGCAATGTGTAGCAATTTCAATGATCAATGCTACTTTTGTGTTTTTCCCATGATCTACTATATCTGGTGTTCTTGCATCTACTTTTTTGGATTGTTAGTAATGGCTGATCCATATCGGATGCACACATCATCATTCTCTATAATAATTTGCATCTCATGTTCCCATTACTTCTCAGCAACTTCTATATTGTGGTGTTTTCACAATCCTCAGTGTAACAATTTTGCCACACTATTGTGTCTTTTAGAGTATAGGCCCTCTGCCATAAGTTTACCACACCCAGCAACAACGTATGTGACTCTTTCTAATTATTTTTTCATTTACAGAACCTACATTTGTCTGTATCTCCCACATGTTCAATGGACTTTGTAAACTAATGTGTCCACTGTCTTGGGCTACTATTATTAACCTTTCATCCTCTGCTTTCATCTCACATATCCTTATCCATTCCTTTGTCAAATTCTTATCAACATGAGGTTGTTCCAGGAAATCTCTATACTTCTTACAATATTTATGGCTTTTCCACATTTTGTTTATTCTCATCTGATCCTTCTTAAATTATTTCTTTTGCTTTTTCACACATTCATTTGATGTATGATTTGTATCGACTTCTGGTTTGATTTCCATTCCTGCTTGTCAATTGAATGATTCTGCTACACTAAACAGAGTGGTCATCTTAGACTTTGTCTCCTCATGTTTTAAAACTTTCAAGGCTGTTTGGATCTGTTTGGATCTGATGAGATCAGCAGATATGTATGCAGTCTCATGGCTGCAGATCTGTACATGTAATCGGTTTTGAGGCCTAAACCTCCTTCAGTGCATGAAATATATAATTTAGATATAGTCTGATATTTATATTTCATTTGGTAAGCATGAAGCATTTTTGTTTTTTGTTTTGTTTAATTGATCCAATACCTTTTGAAAACAGTTAACCATACCAAAACTGTAAATTAATACAAGATGGGTAAAATCAGTTTATAGCTTGGACTTTATTCCTAGATGTCATTGTTGTTTTCTTTTCTTTTTTTAATCATCTTTATTAAATTATCACTTATGACAGACAATCATACATTTATATAAATGAAAACAAATCACACTGACATATTTTTAGTTTTCAGTATTATACATCACTTAGAATCTATCCAGTCATTGTCAGTCAGACATTACATAGCTCATTCAAATCCTGCCTTCTTTTAAACCACATTCCTCCTCCAAAACATTATTCACAAATCTCATTCTTTGGGTTTCTTTTTGGGGATAAACTCTTGGATAGGATTGTAAGGGCCCCAGGGCCATTAGCCTAGTATCCTCTTATGATCCTATGAACTGTCCAGATTTAGCCTGAAAGTTTTGGTCTGTTTCTCAAAAAAATGTGAGTTTTTATGGCAAATCAGAGAGGACTAAAGTCACTAAATAATGACACATATATCAGTTTTAGACTTCATGTCCTTCAGAAAATGCATGCCAACACAGATCCTGTCATTCTAGCAATTTTCTAAGTTAAAAAGAGCATTTACTTAAAATCTATCCCTTTTTTTGGCCATTGTATTTACATTATTTTAAGCTTTGTCTAGATTACTTGCACTAAGAGGTTGAGAAGTATGCCTATGAACTGTCGATTTTTTGTTTTGAGAATGTTCAAATGTTTGCCTCATATTTTTGGTCTATTCCTCATAAAATTTGTGTTTTTCTGGCACATCACTGGGATTGAAATAACTAGATAATGTCAAATATTTGAGTTTCAGTATTCATTTCCTTCAGAAAATGCATGCACTGGGGATAAACTCTTGAATAGGCTTGTAAGGGCCCCAGGGCCATTAGCCTAGAATCCTCCTATGGTCCTATGAACTATCCAGATTTAGCCCAACAGTTTTGGTCTGTAGGGTTGGGAGGAAGGCCTAATGGTTAAGGTATTTGCCTTACAAACACAAGGTGCAGGGTTTGAGTCTCACAAGGGATAATTGGCTAGGCTTGCAATGGCTCGCGAGGGCAGTTAGTCTAGTACTAACCTATGACAAATGCTGTTACTCTAGCACTTTCTAAGTTTATAAGAGCAATATTTATAATCTGTCCCTATTTTGGGGCCTTTGTACCCCCTCTATTATATGCTTTGTACAGATTTCTTGTGCTAAGACATTGAGAGGTATGGAGGCATGGTATGTAATCTCCTAGTTGCTGATTATTTGGTGCATTTTAAGGGGAGATAGGGGTTCTGCATTCCTGAGTGTGTCGTCCATTGTACAAGATGCCTAGTAACTATGAACTTGTTGTCAGTTTCTTAGTCATTCCCTATCACAATACTACCAGTTTATCAATTTTTCTTTAATGTAACATAGGCAATTAATTTTTCAAGGGCAGCAGGCACTGAATCTGTAGATGAAACACTTATAGGTTCATAGATTGGTACTGGGCTATCTGCCCGAAGGCATATATTAGCCCAGCCATGTTGTGCGGTATTCACCGCCCCTTTAGTAGTTCCCTAGACCCTTGTACTAGCAGCTAGTACCCTTGGCCCCTATCTAGTAGTGCTGCTGGTGTGATCCCCAGTGTGAACTTTCTGTTACCCATCCACTCATCAAGGTTCCTCTTGAAGAGTGATAGTGAGGGGCTCTGTCTTATGTAGATTGGGACACTTACATTTAAAGATGTTTGCTAGTAGCAGCCTCTTCATTAGTTACAAATCTCTTTAATGTGGAATTATTCACATGAATTTTACTTCTGCAGACATAGTGCTTATTGACTGATACGGGTGTTGTGTAATGACAGAAGTCTGAGTGGCCTTTTATTGTTAAAATGTTCTGAAATGGGCAGTTTTGTCATTATTGGGATATACGTTTTGTTTCATTTCTTACTGGAAAAATGTTCAAAACAAATTTAAAACACACCCTAACAAGTGGTGCTGTATTATAGAAGGATTATAATTTAATACAATCAGGAAGGTGAATCAACAAGCACATGCATGTATGCATGGCCCTAAAATGAGTGCAAGGAGTCAGGGTTGGCGTTAGGTCAAGTGGTGCCCTAGACAAAAGGGCTCCACAGCGCCCTCCAACACCACCTGGTGCCCCCATCCTGGTCTATTTATACCATCCAGTTTACTGGAAAAGTGCCCCTACTAAAGCGATGCCCTAGGCAGCTGCCTAGTTGGCCAGTGCCTAAGGCTGGCTATGCAAGGAGTCTATAGTTTGAAAATTTTATTTATTATTTATTTGATATTTGTTTAACGGGGTAGTCTGACTGAGCTATTAGCCTTTTTCAGCAGAGGCCCAAGAAGAAAAGCTCCACAATTATACATAGAAAAACGAGAAGGTTACAGTAACTCGAATGGATCAATATGAGGCAAGTGAGATTAATGAGTCTGTGCTTACCAGGGTCTGTGGTTGGTCTATCCTTTTGTAACAGCATTACAATGACTGGTTCCCTGGCACTTAGACCACAACCAATGTAGAGGTTTAGATTAATGCATTTATCACCACTGTTACAAGTGTACTTTTGTGGATACTGGAATACTTGACTTGTTGTCTTCTATGAGAAGACATTACTGCAGTCAGTTTTGGTAACTTCACTCAGTTGCCTCTTGCAAAGCCTGTAGCTCTGTACATATATTTAAGTAACTCTGCTCTTAGAGGCAACCATGTAACATCATAATAAACCTGCTTTGGAAAGGATAGCTGCTTACATTGTATAAACCATGCAGGAAAATGCCCTTAACCTCATTATTATTTTGAAAGTCAGGCATTAGAAGTAGACCCATGATATGTATGTATCTATTCTAAGAAACACCAAACAGGTTGTTAGTAACACACACACACACACACACACACACACACACACACACACACACACACACACACACACACACACACACACCACTCACAGCACTCACAGCACATACAAAAGGACCAGGCTCATTGACCCACATATGTGGATGTCCTCACATGTAACTTACCCAAACCTCAAAGTCCCCTCAAATGCAGCCCTCAGAAATACTGCATGTACACAAATAAGGCATCTCCCAGCACAATACATAAAACAACATCACAGTGTAGCTTATGCACAAGAAATCCAAGCACATCATCCAGTAGTTACAAGGAAAAAAAGAAAGAAAAAAATACTTATCAAGATTACAACTGTCCTTAAAAAAAATAGTCCCAAATTCCATTGTAGCAAGCAGTCTGCTACAGTTAAAAAGTAAAAAAATAAAATTCTCAGTCCTTTAAATAAAGTTTGAGCAATGTAGCGCTCTATGCAGGCAGAGTATAAACTGTAGCAACAGCTTGCTACATTTGTAGCAAACCTGCTGCAGCTTAAAATGAGATTTGTTTTTAACTGAAAAGTGCATGCTGTAGTGGTCCTTGCAAGCATGTTACGAATTCCTAGATCTAAGCATAATAAGCCGATCATTAATAGTACAGAGATAGGCTTATGACAGTGAAATATATATATATATTTTTTGCTCTTAGAGATGAGGGGGTAAAGTGCTGGTTTATAGTACCTCCCCATTCTGCACAAAGCCAAAAGGAACAGAGGACAAATGTCATCAAGATCAGTGAGTGTGTGTGTGTGTGTGTGTGTGTGTGTGTGTGTGTGTGTGTGTGTGTGTGTGTGTGTGTGTGTGTGGTGAGATTGTCAACAATAAGTGAGTAGGGTATTGTATCAAATGCCTTAGCCAGGTATAGGTTGGTGGTATGTACCATTTTCCCCTCATCGATTGCCTTGCAATAAATACTCTCAAAGGGTACCAGCTTAAGTAGGCATGACTTTCATTTGGCAAAAGCAGACTTGGATGGGCCCAGTATCTGTAGGTTGGCAACATCTTTGTTGATCATTCACCGATAATTCACTTCATGGCTTTGCATATTAAATTAGTCAGACTAATGGGCCTGTAGTTTCTTGGGTTATTTGATGGTCCACCCCTGTCAACAGGGATAACATTTTAGTACCCAACATGTTTTGAGGCTATTGTTGAAAAGTGAGTGAAGTGGTTCTGATAGGTCATGTTTCAAGCTATTTAGAAGGCAACCCTGGGTAATGTTTGGGCCCACTAAGGCTGTGTTTTTAACCTTAGCAAATGCCACCATGACCTGCTACACAGATGCCTACAAATGCATTCACATGCACACAAATACCAACAGAAACACATGCACACACCTGGACAGTCTTTCTTTCTCTGTCTGTCTGTCTGTCTCTCTCTCCTTCTGCCTCACGTGTACACAAACATGTACCTTTCCATGCACATGCAGCAATTGGAGAGACCATAAAATCTCTCCAATTGCTGGAAAGGGAAATTAAAGGTCTTCAGCATCTGTCCTACTTGGATCGGCTGAAATCACTGTCACTTTTTTTCATAAAGATTACTCAGAGGCAATCTCTGCCTTGCATGCAAGGCAATCTCTGACCCTACTTTATTGGAAATGCTGCATATCTGTAAGTCAAATGGTACACGGGTTACTCACTCGAAAGACCTTAATCTGGTATGTGACATTAATAGAATCTACTGGAGAGACAGATTTGTCTTCCCGAGGTTACCACATCTTTGGAACAGACTCCCACTTCATGTCAAACAGAGCACCTCATTGTCCCTCTTCAAATGCCATTTGAACGATCAGATGGGGAACCATAAATTCATCACAGGGGTTCCACCGGTGTCCTCTTGGACAGAGGCAATAGGTGTTGATCATGTAAATAAGGGTAGAACTTCGCTAGGCTTGTAAGGGCCCTAGGGCCATTAGCCTAGTAACTTCCTATGATCCTATAATACACTCATGTTATATATATATATATATATATATATATATATATATATATATATATATATATATATGTGTGTACATGTCTGTGTGAGTGTCTGTGATATATATATATATATATATATATATATATATATATATATATATATATATATATATATGTATATATATATATATATATATATGGGATCCATCAATATGTATGAAGTTTCACTACTTCGAACCACACTTCACCGAGTCCACTTGTTCGAAGTAGTGAAACTTTGAACACTGACTTCAGCAGTCACACTACAGCGTGGAATGGGAATATTCCCTTATCCCTGCTGTAGTGCGATCTTCGAGTTGGTATATTTAAGTAGGGGGGGGTGTGAGGGGCATTAGTGTTTTATTTATTTGTTTTGGGGGGGGGGGTAGCCCGGGGAACTAGACTTCAGTGAAAGTGCATTTTCGTTTAAGTGGACTTTCGCTGAAGTGTAGGGTCTACTGCTCAATTTTGAAGAAGTGTATTTTCGATGTAAAGCAGTAGACCTATATATATATATATATATATATATATATATATATATATATAAAACATTTGTAACTAGGCTTCAAAGAACTATAGTATATAATCTGTTTTAGGAGGGTCAACTTGATTGTTTATTTTAGATGTTTTTTTTTTTTTTTAATTAGTTGTTACTAGTTTTTATCTTGTTTGCATTTTGATTTATAATGTTTAGTGTCTTATGATATTTGTTTGCTAGTTCTATGTGACTGTACCTTTATGACTTCTGACTGGAAAGAAACTTATTTGAAGAATTCAGCATATATTTAGTAGTGGGCTTCAGGATTTTGGAAGTCTGGTGGTATTCAATACCTTCAAAGTGCCCCAGCTGTGAATGTTCTCCCCTTTGAGGAACCATGTATCTGTGCTGTAAATGGGAATGCTGCGATTGCAGGCTGTAATGATGTGCTAATGGGTTGAACTTGTACTGTACAGAACCCCATTCACACAAATTCAAAGATCAGCACTAGGATTGCTCTTTACCATTTAATGGGATTGTTTTTGTATACCAGTGCCCCCCCCCCCCATGAGGCCACTTTAGTTATGAAGATATTTTGTGCTTAATATTTAAATTTCTGCTGCCTTGTTTTCATTTCATGTAATTAGAACTTTAATTATGGGCTTTTTAAAATGTCTTGATTGATTCAATGCATTTATTTATTTATTTGACTTTATTTACATTCATCACAAACTGCTAATTTTAGGCATTGCCGGGGAACATCCTGTGGAGAATGATGGCTATTTTCCTTCTTTTTTTTCTGTGGGTGGGATGTAGTTTTTTTTTTTTTTTTTTTGTAAGGAAATGATGATTTTTAGTTTTTACTGAAATCGGCTCAGTGAGAACTCACAGTCACAACAAAACATTACAAGAGATGCTAGTACAATTGTTATTACTAGTTACAATTTATTTTTGCTGGTGGCAGTAGGCTTATGAATAAGGCTCAATAGGGCTTATAAAAGGTGGGCATAGGAGCACTGGACCTGCTGTGGATGGTCATGTTGTATGGAGGCTTTGTGAAGGTCATCTGCAGATGAAATCAAGAGTAAAGAGTGGATTTCACATAACCTGATTATACCACACAATGAACCTACAGGTAAGTGTACATCTTATATATGGGAGTAATTTAAACTTTTATTACAGTATTTTATGCTTTAAGTATTGTTTGTTTTATTTATTACAGGTTACCAGCTTTACTACACTTTCATGTGAGCATGTATTTCAGTGTATACTTGCTAGTTTTTCACTCTGTGTCCTATTTTCTTTAGTTCTGTTTGTTGGCTATGTTATGGTTGGTAATTTCAGTGTGTGTGTGTGTGTGTGTGTGTGTGTGTGTGTGTGTGTGTGTGTGTGTGTGTGTGTGTGTGTATGTGTGTGTGTGTATGTGTGTATATTATATGTAAAACAGACACACATTTATATGTACATTTGCAAATACACATACACATACACACACATGGATGTAGGTGTTTAAAAACAGTCTTCTTGTGATCCAGCTGGGTATCCACCAGATAACATAAAGGTTTACACCTAACCTCTTGAATTTGTCAAACAATGCTTGAGTGGGGTATTGTGTCAAATGCCTTGGCCAGGTCAAGGTAGGCAGTGTGAAACATTTTCCCCTCATCTATTGTTTTGGTGACCTTCTCAAAGAAGTCCACTAGGTTGAGTAAGTGAGAGCTGCACTTAATGAAACCCATCTGGGATAGGTCTAGTGTCTGGGGGTTTCCTATATTATTATTGATCACTTACGTGATAATTCTTTCCATGTATTTGCATATGAGACTAGTCAGATTATAGGGCTTTCGTTTCCAGGTCTGTAAATGGCCCACCTTTGGACAGAGGGATGGATGTTGCTGTTCACCATTCATTAGGCATGAAGCCTGTTTGGTGGCTACAGTTTAAATAGCAATCCGCAGGGCCTGATAGATCATGTTTTATGCCTGGGCCCATCAGCCCAGTGCTATTGGCCTTACAGAGGACATTGAAGACCTGTTCCTAGTGAGAGCAGGGCAGTTATACTTGATGATATTATTCAGAAGATGATTGAGCAGGAGAGAGGGCCAAAGTTAGAGCTGAATTTGTCTGCCAGTAGTTTTTTTTATATCTTTTGGCTCAATATATGTGGCTGCATTAATGGTAATCTACCAGTGTAGTACCTCGCAGTTACTTCTGCACAGCTTTGGGCGTGCCCTTCGTGACTGGCAGGCGATATTGAGGAAGAGTGACAGGCATACTAATTTCCTTTGTACAGGATGCGTGTTTAATACTGCTAATTCTATTAACAGTGTAACATAATAAGAATACTATTCTTAATTCCCTAGTAGCATGATGTAATTATTACTGTCACTTCTTGTTTTTGCAGGGGGCAAGGCCCCCTGCACCCCCTTGTGGGGTGCTGAGTCCCCCACCACCACACACACATCTTCACACATGCCTGAAGGAAATGTAACCAGTTAAGCACTGAACAGGTGCTGTGCAACTGAACTACACAGTGTGGGGGGTGTGGGGGGGGGTGCAGCGGTGCAGCACCCCCACAAGGGGGTGCAGGGGGCCTTGCCCCTTGCAAAAGCAAGAAGTGACAGTAATAATTACTTCATGCTACTACGGAATTAAGAATGGTATCCTTATTATGTTACACCATTAATAGAATTAGCAGCATTAAACACACATCATACTGATGCTGCCTCCGCACAGCTGGAGGCATGTGAATATTCATGTGAATGCTGCCTCTCCACGGCTGGAGGCATGTCTGGAGTGGGATTTGCTACTGCACATCCTGCGATTTACTAGACTGGTAGATTACAGCATTAACGATGAGCTCTGCTCACATTTGTGTACTGTCTTTCAGGTTACAGATATAGCTACAGTTTCTGGTTGTCCTTGGTCTGGAAGGCCAAATTTACCTCAAATTTGCCTTTGGTAGACATTGGGCAGGATTCAGGAAACCTCTGTGTAAGAGTTAATATGTCTTACACGGAGGCTGCAGTCTAACGGTATGATGTCAGCATGCCATGCATATTCATGAGGGCATGCTGAATCACACCCTAGGCTAACATGGTCCATGTAGTAAAGTAGGGGGCGTGTCCTAATGCCGAGTTCTGCAAAGGGACATGCCCCCAGAAGAGTCAGAGTCCTGAAAGTAAACTCCCATGAGCGAGTCCGCGGAAATGTCAAGGAACACAACACCACACATGCCCCCACAGACTATAAACCCAACTGTAATATAAAACGTAAAAATAGCAGTTTAATTTTTTTTTATAATTTCCAAAATGTTTGCCTGTAGTTGCTCTCATTTGCGCAGGTATGCCCTCTGCTCAGTCACAGTTAGCAGTCATTGAAAAGCATATAAGATCTAAATATGCAAATTAAGCCAAGTAGCAATAGTGTAGCGGTAGAGACATTGGCCAAAGAGGAAGTAGTCACGATTTGAGCCCCCACAACATCATTTTCTATTTTTATTTAAATAAGCATGAAACAATCCCCTGACATATATGTGTATATATATATATATATATATATATATATATATATATATATATATATATATATATATATATATATATAAAACTATAATTTAAGTAAAATGTAATGAAATGGGCCATGTATTTTGAAGAAATCCGACACAAGAAAATATAAAAAAATTGTATAAGTGCCCATAGCTGAGCAAGGCTTTACAAATCTGAATATTAGTGCCCCGTAGGTAAGCAGCAGTCTAACAAGCATAATATGACTGCCCGCAGGTGAGCAGCGGTTTAACAGGTGTAATATGAGTGCCCGGAGATGAGCACCGGATTAACACGCTTAAAATGAGTGCCCGTAGCTGAGCAACACTTCACACAGCGTAATATGCGTGCTCATAGCCAAATAACGCGTTACCCAGCATAAGCCATTTGCACGGAGCTGCGCAGCGCACTAACCAGCTTACCGGCGGGCAACGTCGAGCAAGCTGTATCAAAACCACTTTTACACAGACACACCTCCTACCCTGTCTAGACAGTAGTAAAAACAAAAAAAAAGCAATGCCCAGGCTCGAACCCAGGATACTGTGCACCATAGTCAAAGTACTGAACGACTAAGCCATGACAGTTGTACTGAGAAATGCAGTATTAGCATATATATAGGAATGAATGGAAATAGAAGCATGACAAAGCAGGTTTTCTTAAGCTGATAAATATCCAAAATGGCCAATCACAGATAAGTGCGGGAAAACGGGCATATATATAAGCCCCATAGGTAGGAATACACAGCATAACTGATTGTGGTACCCATTTGCAGTCAGGATGACAGGTGCAGGAGAGGGAAGTCACTTTAGAGCACAGAGGTGGGGTGTTGAGGAGTCCAAATATATGGTTTGGCTCCTAGTCCACGATCATGAGGCTCAACTCATGCAGGGCCAGGTTCACTGGGATGCATACAAGGCAGAGGCATGGAACTGGTTGGCACATGATCTCACCAGTGCCAGAGGCATACCAAGGACTGGTGAACAGGTCCGTCACCACCATGCGGACCTGAAGAGACATAAGCAGGACCAACTGAACCATTGGATCCAGGAGGCCTGGCAAATGCCCAACGCCCCACTACTGAGTAAGTATCCAAGTAATTAAGTATGTAAGAAATTATCCTAGCCTATATTATGGAGATGTATGTTCCAATATTACTTCATTTATATTACAGCTGCAGGTGTCTGTTCCATGAATCAGCGAGCCTATGCTGATAGGCTGGTGAGGTTGCGCCACCAGACAGGTTAGTAATTATTTTGCTGGAATTGTTATAGAATATAAGTGAGACAGCTTGTAAAAGAGTTCAGTGTTGCTACATATTAATAAAGTTCAAATAAGCCTAGAAGAAAGATTCTGCTAGTACTGTAAGATTACATAAGTGATGCAGCCTGTAATCCAGAAATAAACATTAAACAAGTCTGAAACAGAGGATCCACCTGTATTGTAATATCAGATAACTGCTTCACCCTGAAAATGACTAGTAATCAATCTACAAAGGATAGGCGTGTCAAATATATCCCCTTTTAAAATCTGCCATATGAAACAAGTGAGTCTGTTGGAAAGGATTGTTGTAACCAAGTAAGAAATGTTAATAACGCCTAGAATTAAGTACCATCTTGAATTGTAAACATAAAACAAGTGAGAGTGTGAGAAAGAGGGTATGAATCGACCAAGGAAGCTGTAATAAGTCTGGAATAAAGTTATACTGCAGTCAGTACATAATGAAATGAATGAGACAGCCACAACCAAAGAGTGAAATGGGTGTAATAAAATACTGAACCTGGAATGTGTCTGTCCCACAATTTGGATATGGTGCTGTACCCTTGCAATATGGAGATAGTATG
Organism: Protopterus annectens; assembly: GCF_019279795.1. Lineage (NCBI taxonomy): Eukaryota > Metazoa > Chordata > Ceratodontiformes > Protopteridae > Protopterus > Protopterus annectens. Next base: position 162,091,234 of record NC_056728.1, on the reverse strand, counting down.
GTTGTATGAAATACTGAACATCCACAGTTGTCTAGAGCCATATAAATCAAATGTAGCAGGATGCTGTACATGAACAGAGCCAGATATGAACATGTATGAATAAAAATGGAATGTATATTAATGTAGCAGTAACATTCCCATCACCCACATTCCTAAGGTTACATATAGGAACTGTACAAAGACATGTAGGGGATATATATCTGCAGCTACTAGGAATGTACATCATATGTATAGGCAGTTTAAGTTGTTAATGTAATATTTCTTCACCCTACCCCATTTTCACAAATGATGCCATTCCACACCAAACTGGGTATGTGTATACATAATTAATTCCCATGGACATTTGTCCTGTTGGTTCATACATATCTGCATGTACGTTGATGCATGTGCCCTGTTCACATATCCAAACCTGATGGCCTGTTGCCATCAATCAACCGTGCATGCTGCTGGATTGTGTACTGTTGTTCTAAATATGCATGTGTTATGCTTGTTGTTCAATGTTTGGAATTCATGGGTGTTTGATTAATGGGAATACTGATGCATGCTGTTACAACTAATTTTGAATGGTGTTGTTTGTTACTAACCCAAAATGTCATAAAATACTGCTAAACATAGGACAACAGGGAAGGCGGGTTCCAGCGGACCCACCTCTCCCACCTCAGCTGGCAAGTGCACCTGGCACCAGTGCCCAGGCCAGAACCTCCTCCGGTGGCCCTGTGCCATCTTCGGGTGGAAGCGCTGCAGGGGATGGGGCACATCCCCCCTCTGCAAGCGTGGCTGGAGGAGAACGTCTACTCACCCTCCATAGTGTCCGGTCTGTGGTGCATAGCGAGATCAGGCATGCTGTGCTTGATCCCCTACGCCAGCTCGAGGCGAGGGTGGTGCCACTCATGGGTGCACGGGTACAGCCACCAGCACAGCCCCATCCTGGGCAGTGAAGGCACAGTGGTAACTGCCCATGGGTGGGGATCTCAGTTCCACTGTTGCCATCTGTGGGCTCATGGGCTCGCGATATCCAAACATCCGTCCCCGTCAGTTGTGTTTACCCCCCACATGTGTCATACTCCGCCCCTGTATGCGTCTTGTTTGTCTTGTCTGTTAACCTCCCCAACCTACCTCCCCAAATATACCTACTTCCTGTACCTCACATTCCACTCTCACCTGAAAAAAAAATAAAAAAAGGGCACTCTGTTCCCACAAAAAAATTACGCCCTATACATAGCTGCCCATTTTACAGACATGTCTGCTGGACATGTCAAATGATAATTAACATTGGCTGTACAATATATTTTGTTGTCCTCACCCCTCTCTCAGGGGTGGAAGGTTTCAAACTTCACACCAAATTTCACACATATGCACAGCTGTTGCTGGTAAAGAAATGGGCAGCTATGGGCCTTCCCTACATCCTTCCTGCACATCCCGAGCTTGTTTTCCTACTGTCCTACCCTCTTTGTGCCCCTTTTTTCACCACTTTCCTATCTCCCCATTTTCTTTTCTTTAAAAGAAATTAGCGCAGGTGTTAGCGTGAGTAAGCACTTTTAAGCAGTAGTCAGCGGGTGTGCGCTTGTGTGCGCTTAGCTAAGCAAGTGTGCACATGCGTGAGCATCGCGCAAACCAGCGCAAACCTGCTTACAACTGCTTAAAAGTGCCTTAGTCACTCTGTATGACAAGGCCTGTAGTCTGCTCATCAGCAAAATAAAATTCCCCTGTCAGTCTCGAACACAGGACCTTGGAAACACTAGTCTGCATAACTTACCACTAAGCCATAACTGATATACAAGAACTTGGTGCTGAAAGCAATATATCATGACATAGAAGGACTGAATGTAAAGGAAATATAGGAAGGCCATTACACAAAGCTTGTTTCCTGTATCTTTACTGGCATTTCTTGTGGAATTGCATTACATTAGTGTGATAAGAGAAACAGCCATGCTAGGAGGTAATAATGTTAGAGTAGCACCTTACAAACCATACACGGTATCAGAGCAGGATAAACACCACCATATTTGAATAGGTATGAGGCCAGACATCCCAACTGTGACTGATTTACAGGGATGTCCTTCATTTGTCAAAAAATGTTACCTGTGCCCCACTGACTCCCTGCAAAATGTACTAACAGTAGGCAAAAAGGTGGGGAATCCCACGTAATGGTGACCATCAATAGGTTAAAGTGCACACTACTTGCATGTCAGAAATGGTGTAGAAATACATATGCTCAAAATACCCCACAGTCACAACTGCAGAATATCTGAAATATATCATGGGTGTATCCCACTGATATGTACTGTTCCCTGAGGCTGCTCAAATATATACCCGGGAGTATCTGAGACCTGCAAGTGCCAGAAACACACATGCATATCAGTCTGTCTGCTGTTACACACTCTGCGAATAGCTGTAGAATTGCTTACACTAGCACACCCTCATGTAGGAGTACAACCTAGAAATATCAAAGGATGTAGCCATCTAACAAACTAAGGACAGTATAGCAGTTTACAAGCACTGCATGTGCCTGATATTCATAACTGTTAGTACAAAGTACAAGGCCCTACTACTGCTCAGCAGCAAAATAAGATACCCTTGAAAGTGTCAAACCCCAGACGTTGGCCTCACCAGACTGCATGCAGTGCCACCAAACCACACCAAACATATAAGAAATTGCTGCTGAAAGAAATATGCATTACAAGGAGTGAATGTAAATGGAAATAGGAAAGCCATAGCAACACATTCCAGTAAAGACAAATATCAGGCCTTCAAGGAGTGAATGTAAAGGCAAAATAAGTGAAGCTATAGCAACACATTGCAAGAGCTACTGTATACCAGTTAATCCACGAGTCCCACAGGAAAGTATATACTCCCATGTAAACAGTGTTAGCATTATTAGGTGTGAGTTAACATACACACTGAGAAGAATGAGCTGCAAGAAGCAACAGTCAGGATTTAGTACAACATGCATTTCAGTGGCTACAACACAGCCTTAGATATGAGAGACATACCAACCTATTGACTGACACCAAACCAGCATGGTCCCCACCTTGCTAAACTGAAAGGCCTATGCCTACCTAACCTAACATTTTATAGCACTGTCCTGAAATCACAGTGAGAACTGCAATTAACACACAGCAGGCTGCATGCAATTAGTAAATGCTGGCCAAAAATTGGTGCAGAGGCCATCACATGCACATGTACAGATACCTACAAAAGCAGCCTGTACTGCCAGTCCACACATGCAATAATATCATTGCAGTCACTGGAGGGAGAGAGAGAGAGAGAGACAGAGAAAGAGAGAGACCAAAAAAAAAAAAAAAAAAAAAAAACAAGTCATCAAGCCATCAAGCCAGCCAGCTAGCAAGCCAGCCATCCAAAAAAGCTGTCAGAAACAAAGGTAATGTAAACTACATAATCTAATAATCTACATACTGTGAACCCTCCATATATTAGCAGTCTGTATCTATATGTATATGAAGATGTGCATAGGGCAAGGGATATACTGCAACTGTTAGTGAAGGCTGGACATACATATGTAGTTGAAGGTTGCTACGTGCGCATATCAGTGTAGGTTGTAGTACAATGTACAATGTACAATGTAGGTTGTACAGCAATGGATGTTTAGAAGTATGTTAGTGTGTGTATGTGTGTGTGTATATATATATATATATATATATATATATATAAAATATATATATAAATATATATATGTACATAGAGAGGTATGTATAAATAGACATATATAGATAGATAGATAGATAGATAGATAGATAGAATATGTATATACATATAGATGTAATAGACACATACATATATAGATATATATATAGATACATACACATATACAGAAAGATATGAATGTCTATAGATATGTATGTATATGAATATATCTATCTATCTATATATACATATATATATATATATATATAGAGAGAGAGAGAGAGAGAGTGAGAGAGGCACATGGGGGCAGATGTATTACAACAGGTGCCTGGTGACAAAGGCATGGACTGAACACCAGTGTGGATACTGGAGTACCATACCCCATTCCAAAACACTTTAACCACTAACTACCACATAGGTGGTTGCCTGCCTACTACTGGAGGTGTCAGAAGGGAACATGGGAAACAAGTGTACAATAGCCTTCCCTTTGATATTCACAGTGGCACACTAATCTTGTAATCCCTGTACATGGTACGTGTCATCACAAATGGTGTGTCAGCTAGGGAAATGTAGGTCAGTGTACCCCTCTACACCTCACAATGTCCTACACGGTATGTACCTCCCATGACAACTACAGCAAGGGAAAAGGCCACAGACATACCTAGCAAAGAGTGATAATGCCCTCAAACACATTCCCTATGCAGAGTGACTGACAAAACCACAGCCTTTCATATGACCTACACAGAGGTTACCACTGCTGGATATACAGAGTTATGTCACACCCATACCAGTTGTCCAACCGCCATGGTAACACCTCACAATCTGTCCAGCCTAAATTACCTGTGGCCCTCATCCTTGTCACCGCAGTAAAGAGCACATGCTGGAGGTACAGGTTCCTATCCACAAATAAGCCATACCTTAGACTAAACCACCCAGCATTAACAAGCAAGGCTCCTTATTAGTAGATGTCAGACATACCTCTGATGAATGTTATGGAGATAGGTAATATGCCATATGAGTCACCTCTGTGTAACTGTTTGACAGGAGCAAGTACAATCACATTACGTGTCCCAAGAGGCAGGATAGCATAAGGCTATGCTACCATAGGCCCAGGGCCAATAGCATAGCACCTACCTATGACACAATGCACACACACATGTACTCATTGCAATACCAACTATGTGAGGTAGAATGAGTGTGACACTGACTGTGTGCAAGGTCTGTAATGGTGTGATTGCTCAGCATGACTTTGTGTCTGTCATGGTACTGTGTGTCCTCGGTGTGAGGCCAGAGAAGGATGTGTCAGTTATTGGGATACAAACATACTACATTGCCATATGTTGTGCTGTAGTTCTCTGTGTATGACTGCGGTGTAGGTAGGGGTATGGCAGCAAAGACTAGGGTGGATTACCAGTGAAACTGTAAATGTGCATTGCATGCATTGCATGGGATGACAATATTCTCCATCCATTAGCTTGATATATACCCCCAGTGTGAGGTTGTGCATTGTACCTCAAACAGTGTGCCGAGTGCTGGTGTATACTAGTTTGTTGTATGGAGTGTGCCAGGCACTGTCACACAGTTGTTGGCTGAGCACTGATATGTGGTAATTTACATGTGTATCCCCTGATAGACAGACAGATGCTATATATGGCAGTTCAATGATATCAGTACAGTAGAGTATTACGTGTGCCATATTACTTGCTCACATATTTTTCTTTTCCTTCCAGGGTGATGGTGCATCAGCGCAACCCCTGTTATTCAGCTGCAGAGGATGAGGAGATACACCAGAGCCTGATGCGGGATTTTTCCACACTGTTTTCCAGGACCAGCCAGAACCAGCAGGAGAGGGATTCACTGTGGCAAGACCTTGTCCGTTGGGTAAATGACATAGGCATGCATAACCGGACATGTGAGCAGGTATGCCATCACTGCATAGAAATGTCCATCAGCTTGCATCTGATATCCACAGACAACAGCTTGCCACAGGTGGTGGGGTACCTATCCACCCCCCCTCTCACCAGAGTGGAGGAGCTCCTCCTAAGTGTTGTGGCTCCAGGCCAACAACAACAACATCCACAGACATGTGTCATGATGGAGGCTGGAGCCACCCAGCATGTGGACATGGAGTGTGCAGGTAACATGCCATATCTGTAGTTGACTGTTCTCTGCACTGGTAGTTCATGTATGTGTGAGATGTGTACTTTATGTGTAGCTGTTATCCTGCCTATTCTTGTGCAAGATTGATATTCTGAATATCATCAGTACACCTGTGAAAGCCAACTGTTGTACTACTGTGCTGTATCATACTCACAGTATCAATGGCACAGTTGTGGCCACTGGCAATAACTCTCTTATTTGTGCAGATCCCTCTGGAGTAACAGCAAGGCAGCCAATCCATGCTGGTGAGTGTGTAATAACAATACTATTAATACTAATAATAATATTAATACTTATAATACCCTCAAACAGTATTGTGTATGTGTTGGATTGCAGGTGTGTGTGTGTTTGTATCTGCTGTACTGAGGAGTGTGCATGTGTGCCCATGTGCATGTGCCCATGTGCATGTGCCCGTGTGCATGTGTGCATGTGCCTGTGTGCATGTGTGCCCGTGTGTATGTGCCCATGTGCATGTGTGCATGTGCCCGTGTGCATGTGTGCATGTGCCCATGTGCATGTGTGCATGTGCCCATGTGCATGTGTGCATGTGCCCGTGAGCATGTGTGCATGTGCCCGTGTGCATGTGCCCATGTGCATGTGTGCATGTGTGCATGTGCCCGTGTGCATCTGTGGTAACATTGTGTACACATTGTAAACTGTGTTTCCTGTCTTCCTCTCACAGGTTCTGGTGTTGCTCTGTTGGCGTGCAGCAGGGAACCTGAAGCCACTGCTGGGGATAGTGATAATGATGATACATGTGTAATGGCACAGAGAGGTGTGACAGGGTCTGTTGTTGGTCAGCCAATCGACAGTACACAGCAGTCGACCCCACCAATGCGCACAGTCATCCTGCCGATACATCCATTGTCACCAATGTGCTTAGCTGAGGGACAGCATACAGTGGGCATTGACCAGGGTAATGTGGTATCAGTGACACATGCATCCCCTCACAGCAGCCATGGCCAGAGTCCTAACATGGTACCACACAGGCAGATGTCCAGGGGTTCTCGTGGGAGCATCCATGGCCATACTGCCCCTGTCAGACGTGCCCACAGAGGTCTTTCAATGTCAGCTTTGTTCAGGGCTGTAATGCAGGCACAGGCACGTATGGAACGGTACACCAGATAGGATCTGAGGGAGCTTAGAGCACATCGCACTGCTATGAATGACACTATGCATGACGTTGCGGCTGCCATCTGTACTGTCGGCGAGGTCATTGACAGACATTGGGGGGACACATTAGATCTGTTCCACAACTACATGTCCATGAGCCAGGGCAATGCAGGATGGTTGAGGCGTCGACGTGGACGTATGCCAGCAACATCATCAGCTGGCAGTCATCGCAGACGACAACAAACCCACAGCCACTCCCATAGTGCCAGTACCAGCCCCAGCAATGCTGGGTCTGTGCTGTCATCAGACCATCCTAGAAGACCACGTGCACATGGCTCTGGACAGTCCCAGCAGGGACATGTGTCCAGTCATCAACCAACTGCTTCTGATGACAGTACCCAGTCTGGCTTAGTACCTGATACTGTCCGTAGCACCCCTGCCAGGCACAGGTACCATGTCCGTGGCCAGAAAAAGTGATCTGTATGACCTGGCAGGTACAGTCTGTGGCTGTCCACAAACACCCATATATGGCAGCCATGTGGTGGAACTGTGTGCATGCATACACACATGCATAATGCTGACACCTAGGGCTAACACATACACATACACACACCACATCAACATTGCCCCATTTTGTACTGTTGTCCATCACTAACACACACACACATACATGTTGATTGGATGTGTCATAGGTTCATAGGTTGGTACTAGGCTATCAGCCCTAGGGCCTATACAAGCCTAGCCATAACAATTCCCTGGCTATTTCTTCCCACACTATTTACTTTCCTGGACCCCTGTCTAGCAGGGCGACTGACATGATCTCCGGGGTGAATTTCCCTTCTCCCATCCAATCGTCAATGTTCCTTTTGAAGAGGACCAAAGAGGCACTCTGCTTGACATGTATGGGCAATCTATTCCAGACTCTGGCATACCAAGTACACACCCTGTGCATATGATGAAACTGTGCCACCTCCTGCAATCTGTAACATTGATGCAGGAACAGGATAGCATGGTGCTGATGCACAGGGTGACTACATAGCACTGTAGTAATATTATCATGTTGTTTACAGTACAGTGTAATGACATCAATGTGGGTATATCCCAGCATGCCTGATGCATTAACAGTATGATTGTCATTGTAGTGTTTTTATACACCAGTGTTAATTCCAAAAGTGTAATGTCTGCACATGTTTGCATTCTGGTGGTAAGGCTGAAAACACAAACCCATCTACATAGGTATCACAGGGGATAAGAAACTGGAAGTAATGATACTCAATGCCAGACATCTAAACCACAAGATGCATGCAGCCCAAACTCTACTCAGCATGGAGACTGTTGATATCTGTGCAGTAACAGAAACCTGGTTCAAGGCTCCCAAGAGCACCCTAGCACTACCAGGTTACACCTCATATCATGCTTTACAGCCCCAAAACATGGAACTAACTACGAAAGGAGGGTGAGTATCAATAGATGTCAAGGATACCCACACCCCCAGGTTGGTGCCACAGCACGAAGCATCACAGACTATCCACGTGCAACTAACAGAGGGTAAAACTGCCTTCCAGTTCATAGCCTGCTACAGACCACCCTCCTAAACCCAGGAAACCCACTTGGCCTACTTAAGAACACATGTAAATATGAAGGTGTCTCCAAACAACATTATATTGGGCAACTTCATCTACCCACACATAGACTGGGAGCATTACTGTAGCTCCAACACCCTAGGCCAAAGGTTCCTAGAATTCATAAACTCAAATGCTATGGAACAACTTGTTACTACTCCCACAAGAGGGGAAAACATACTGCACCTGATCATCACCAACATGGGGACTCTATGCTCCAGACCAGAAGTGTATCCCTCACTGGTAAGATCAGACCATAGAGTAATCTCACTGTGTATTCACATACCAACCCCAGCTCCTGCCCAGAAAACCACAGTGAAAAAGTTGTCTAAAGCAAATTCCACACACCTCAAAACTGAGACAGAGGAGGAATCCTTCAAAGCCCCCGGGCCTGTGGAAAATACGGCCCACACTGCTGAATCCTTTATAAACGAATTCTATGAACACCTTCAGGAATGCACAGATCATGCAATTCCAGATATAACCATGACCCAATCCTCCAAAGACAGGCGTCCTTTCTGGTGGACCCCAGCCACATAACAGATAACAATACAAGGAGGAAGCTACTACATGATCGAGCAATATCCCACAAAGGGAAGGCATCTCTGATCAGTATTTTGAAAACATTACGGGCACTCATAAAATCATCTAAGGCCAGCTTCAAGAGAAATATTGCACAAAATACTAAGGATAATCACAAGGCTTTCTTTACTTATGTTAGGAATGTGGGTGGGAATTCCCAGATATGCTCAGAAGTTGTCCTAAATGACAAGGAATGCACCTAAGCCACATACATTGCCAACATCATTGCTGACAGGTTCAGCACAAACATCTCACCCCCCTCCCCACCACAAGGGCAAATATATATTCCAGAAGAGTGATGCCCCCCTGAAATCTCAGATGCTCAGTCGCCCTCTCCAAAGCAAAAACACAGCATCAATGGGAGCAGACAGTGTCCCAGGCTGCATCCTACATGAACTCCAAGTAGAAATAAACACAAACATAAAACTACTGTTCAATCCCAGCCTTGCTACAGGATATGTACCCAAGGAGTGGCGTACAGCAACAGTGATCCCTCTCCACAAAGGTGGTGCCTCAACGGATCCTGGAAACTATCACCCCATACACCTGACTAGCTTGGTCTGCACAGCTATGGAAAGGATCATCATAGACCTCATAAATAAAGATATTGGGGACCTACAGACACTGGATCCTACCCAGTTTGGCTTTGTTGAGGGCACATCCTGCCTCTTAAACCTGGTCGATGTCTTTGAAACAGTCACCAAGGCCAGTGATGAGGGGAAGGTGTTCAACACAGCCTACCTGGACCTCGCAATAGCCTTCGATACAATACCCCACTTGGGCATTATACAGACGCTCACCAGCATAACTATAAACCCCTATGTCACTAGATGGATTGCAAACTGGCTCATGGACAGAACACACATGGTCAGAATTGCTGGAGCCATGTCACACTCCAAACCGGTTACAAGTGGCGTCCCACAGAGTTCAGTCCTGGGACCTCTCTTGTTTGGTATATATTTCTCAGAGGTACAGGCCAACACAGATGGACTGTTGCTGAGCAGGTTCGCAGATGACTGCAAACTGGGCTCCATAATGAACTCGCCAGCCAACAGAAGCATCCTACAAAAGGGCCTCATAGAAACAGACAACTGGTGCCAGAGCCATGGCCTCAAGCTAAACGCCAAAACGTGTATAGTCATCCCCTTTGCCAAGAACAAAGTGCCCACAAATTAACACATAGGTGGTAAGCCATTAAGTACTGTACACATGATTAGGACCTGGGGACCCGAGTTGATAGCAAACTCTCATTTGTCAACCACATGGTTGTAGTGGTTACGCAGACAGTTTATATAGGCCACCTAATCATGAAGGGATTCACAGCTAGATCACGGGAGGCCATCGTGCCTCTTTAGTCATCCCTCATCAGGCCCATAATTGAGTACAATGCCCCTTTTGTGGTGTACCTTACCAGAGACCTGACCTGCAGCAACTGGAAAGTCCACAAAAGTATCTCACCAAGGGGATCAAAGGGCTCCAACAGATGCCTGACATATAGAACCATGTCCAACCTGGAATTAATGGACATGCTGCACCTCAGAAAATCCAAATTCCATGGAGCTATGCATTTGTGACACTTGCACCTCAGCACTTACATAAATAGGACATGCTGGAGGGACAGATTCATAATGCAGAGGCTCCCTTCACTCTGGAATAAAATCACAGTCCAGGTTAGGGAGAGTCCCTTAATGACTCTCTGCAAGAGGATTGTTGCTGAGTGGATGGGAGATTGTAGGTTTACCCCGGGTTTCACTTCTGTGTCACTGTTACACAGAGGCTGAGTATACTAACGTGGAAAAAGGCCATATGAAAATACATTTAAAATGGGTGACGAAAGACAAACACAGTCTGGCTAGGCTTATAACTGCCCTAGGTCAGATAGCCTAGTATGAACCTATGAACCTATTACATGATGTATCCTCAACTGATACACATATGTAAGAAACCCAGTGTCAGTGATATCCCTGCAGTACTACACTATACCAGTAGCCATTCTTATTGAGCCCCACACATCCCTAGGAAGAATACTGTTTGGCATATAGCAGTCTCACGTACCTGCCAACACACTAGCGATATGTTCATCCACGACTGGAACTGTATACATTGGCCTACAATGCAGTCTGCACATGACACACATGACCACCAGAAGGGTATCATACAGATAGATACCTGTTGTCCAAGCCATGCTCTATTACTGTAATGCAACTGTAACTTTGTCATCAGCATGTAGTTAACATAGTATTCCAGTAGTACCATGTAGGTGGCAGCACCCATCATGTAGAACGGGTAATGGTGTGTACATATGGACAAGTGTTTTCTTGTCTATCCTGTGATATTCACATTTCCAAAGGTATTGTGCAGTCCCTTGGTGTATCGCCTAAGCAAGAAGGTGTCTTTATGCATATCAGCAACAGTTGCCATACACCTACACTGGATGTCCATTACTCACAGACTTTGCTGTGTTATAATATGTGTGACATATACTCCAGACATGAACCCTCACCCACATTAATATATCACAGCTTTCATGAGTGTGTGTCACCCAGTTGGCCTAGGACACAGATGGCCTAGGACACAGATCACTGCAGTAGCCTGCATTGTCAAGAACATACATGTATGGCATACAGTCTGGGAATCTGCAGGACATGCTGGCACAGGTAACAACTGTATTCATATGAGGTGGGCTTCACACATAGGAACTATTGAAGGTCACAGGTACATATCTGTATGTGGCACACACATAACTGATGTGTGCATTGCAATTACTGTTATAATTATATGTCATACGATAATAAAAGCAAAATCCAGCACACATTGACAAACACACACATGGCTTTTGTAGGATTCAAACCCCTACCTAACTATGTTATGACACTTGAGAGAGACGCATTAGCACAGCGCACTATTCGGTGGTTTCCCTTCTCTTGCTGTACTTATAGGGTGCTGACATCATCAGTCTTTACAAAGAGGAATATACATCATGTAGTGTGTTATTCCAGTTGTCAAAAGGGACATTTCTTTCAAAGAGAATTGCACACATGCACACCCCACCCCCTGCATTACTGGGCGGTTTCCCTTCTCCTGCTGTACTTATAGGGTGCTGACATCATCAGTCTTTACAAAGAGGAATGTACATCATGTAGTGTGTTATTCCAGTTGTCAAAAGGGATATTTCTTTCAAAGAGAATTGCACACATGCACACCCCACCACCTGCATTACTGGGTGGTTTCCCTTCTCCTGTTGTACTTATAGGGTGCTGACATCATCAGTCTTTACAAAGAGGAATGTACATCATGTAGTGTGTTATTCCAGTTGTCAAAAGGGACATTTCTTTCAAAAAGAATTGCACACATGCACATCCCACCCCCTGCATTACTGGGTGGTTTCCCTTCTCCTGCTGTACTTATAGGGTGCTGACATCATCAGTCTTTACAAAGAGGAATATACATCATGTAGTGTGTTATTCCAGTTGTCAAAAGGGACATTTCTTTCAAAGAGAATTGCACACATGCACAAACCCTGCCCCACCCCCCCAACACACACACACTGAGCATTTGCAGGATTCAAACCCCTACCTATGTTATGACACTTGAGAGAAACGCATTAGCACAGCACGCTATTCGCATTACTGGGTGGTGTCCCTTCTCCTGCTGTATTTATAGGGTGCTGACATCATCAGTCTTTACAAAGAGGAATGTACATCATGTAGTGTGTTATTCCAGTTGTCAAAAGGGACATTTCTTTCAAAGAGAATTGCACACAAGCACACCCCCTGCCCCCCCAACAAACACACATTGAGCATTTGCAGGGTTCATATTATGACACTTGAGAGAGATGCATTAGCACAGTGTGCTATTCGCATTATTGTGTGGCTTCCCTTCTCCTGCTGTATTTATAGGGTGCTGACATCATCAGTCTTTACAAAGAGGAATGTACATCATGTAGTGTGTTATTCCAGTTGTCAAAAGGGACATTTCTTTCAAAGAGAATTGCACACAAGCACATCCCCTGCCCCCCCAACACACACTGAGCATTTGCAAGATTCAAACCCCTACCTAACTATGTTATGACACTTGAGACAGACTCATTAGTACAGCGTGCTATTCACATTACTGGGTGGCTTTTCTTCTCCTGCAGTATTTATAGGGTGCTGACATCAGTTTTTACAAAGAGGTATGTACATCTATTACTATCCCTCAGTATGGGGGATAACAATATATATGCATTAACAGACGCCTAGTTCAGGGTCACATATTCACATCAGCACTGCCTGGTTATGTTTTATACCATGCTTCGTGAACACAGGATTTGTAACACACAACACAAACAGGGAGTGTATCCATATCCATATGCTCTTCAGTTTTTCCCTTAGAACTGCTCTACTTTCAATCTAAACAGTCTATTCTCTATCTGAAAAGCCCAGCACTTGCTCCTAAAGCATTTTTACACAGGTAAAGCATGCTTAAACAAAAAGAAAGCACTACATCCACCTACAATCCCCTTGAGTACCTATTTCCCTATAGGTCCTTTCTGACTCAGTTACACAGCAATCCCTTATACTATTCTAGCATGTCGAAGGGTCAATTACTGACGTCCTCTCCAGTTCAGCTGGTGAATCTGGGAATCTTGAGGCAATGTTACAACTGCCTCATGTACACAGACAACCCTCTCCTCCTCCCAACAGATGCAAATATATGTGAGAGATGCAACTATATAGCCAAACTGGAGGCTGAGATGTCTCGACTCAGTACTGGCAAAACCAGTCAGGAGGAGAAGGTAACCACACACACCACAAACCCAGTCTCACATAGACCTATCACAACTGCAAACCAAACACATAAACACACAAAAACATACTCGGAGGCTCTAATTAAAAATCTACCAAAACAACAGAGGCCTCCAAAGCAGACATCCAAGCAACCACTACCTCAAAACATAGCACATGCAAAACATAGTTCACAAAGTCAGTGTGCCAAACAGTCACAGCCCTTAAGGCCAAACAACATGCCCGATACACTTGTAATAGGTGACTCCATAGTCAGACACACTGACGTCCCGCTCACCAGACTGAACAAGGAAAACGTTACAGTAAGCTGCCTGTCGGGTGCTAGAATCCGCCACATAACACAAGCACTCCGGTCACTCCAAAGCAAGTAGAAATATGACTCAGTCATTGTCCATGCCGGTGTGAATGACCTGAGACGTACCTCCCTGGACTACATGAAAAGAGACATAGAGGAGCTCTCTGATTATGTAGCCCAGGTCGGTATGACCCTGACCCTGAGCAGCATCTTACCCTCACCAAGAATGATGCCACAGTACAAAGACAAAATGATCAGCTTTAACAATTGGCTCAATTACTGATGTCATTCTAAGGGGATCCAATGTCTGTCTGCTTGGGATGACATGCTTGACAAGCCACGCTGCTTCGCAAGGGACGGCTTGCACCTGTCACCCCTGGACTTCCGGATATTGGCCAAGGCGCCACCCCCATAGTGCCTTTGTTAGGCAAGGCTCAAAAGACAAACCCACCTCCCTAGAAAACACAAGTGGAAAAAAACTAAGGGTAATGCTGCTCAACGCCAGAAGTCTAAACCTCAAGATGCATGCTCGCGAAGCCCTCCTCAGTATGGAAAACATCGATGTCTGTGCAGCGACTGAAACCTGGTTCAAGGCTCCTGATAGCACCCCAGCACTACCAGGTTATACCTCATATCCAAAACTTGGACTGAACCACAAAAGGAAGGGGAGTATCCATATTTGTCAAAGATACCCACACCTCCAGGTTAGTGGCAACGCACGAAGCATTGGAGACCATCCATGTGCAACTAACCGTAGGCAAAACTGCCCTACAGTTTGTAGCATGCTACAGACTACCCTCTCAAACTCAGGAACCCCACTCAGCCTTCCTGAAAACACTGGAGAGTATGAATGTCTCTCCAAATACCATCATATTGGGAGACTTCAACTACCCAAACATAGACTGGGAGCATTACTCAAGCCCCAACACCCTAGCCCAAAGGTTCCTAGAATTCATAAACTCAAATGCAGTGGAACAACTAGTCACCACTCCCACAACAGGAGATAATATACTAGACCTGATCATCACAAACATGGGGACACAATGCTCCACAACGGAAGTATACCCCTCATTGGTGAGATCAGACCATAAATTAATCTCACTGGAAATCCACATCCCGCCCCCACCCCCAGCACAAAAGACCACAGTGAAGAATTTCTCAAAAGCCAACTTCACACTTCTTAAGACAGAAGTGGTATCCTTCAAGGCCCCTGGGCCAGTGGAAACCACAGCCCACACCGCTGAATCCTTTATAAATGCTTTCTACGGACACCTTCAAGAATGCATGGATCATGCTATCCCAAATAAAACCAAGACCCATTCCCCCAAAGGCAGGCGTCCTGTCTGGTGGACCCAAGCCATTAACAAGCTTTACAACAGGAGGAGGAAGCTACTACATGACAGAGCAAAATCCCCAAAAGGGAAGGCATCTCTGATCAGTAATAGTAAAAAACTACGATCACTCATAAAATCATCCAAGGCCAACTTTGAGAGAAAATTCGCAAAAGACACTAAAGACAATCACAAGGCCTTCTTTAGTTATGTTAGAAACCTGGGTGGAAACTCCCAGATATGCTCAGAGTTAGTCCAAAATGACAAAAAATACACTGAACCCACAGACATTGCCAACATACTGGCAGACAGGTTCAGTGCAAATTCCCCCCCCTCCCAAAAGGAGAAATATCTATCCCAGCAGAGTGTAGCCTCCCTGACATCTCAGATGCCCAGGTGAGAGCCACCCTCTCCAAAGCTAAAAACACAGCATCAATGGGACCAGACGGTGTCCCGGGTTGCGTGCTACATGAACTCCAAGAGGAACTAAACCCGCACATAAGGTTGCTGTTTAATCTTAGCCTTACTACAGGATACGTACCCAAAGAATGGCATACAGCAACAGTGGTCCCACTCCACAAAGGAGGCGCTTCTACAGACCCTGGAAATTACCGCCCCATAAGCTTGATGAGCCTGGTCTGCAAAGCTATGGAGAGTAACATTATGGAACTCATAAACAAAGACATTGGGGACCTACAGGCACTGGATCCTACCCAATTCGGCTTTGTCAAGGGTAGATCCTGCCTTTTGAACCTGGTCGACTTTTTTGAAACAGCCACTAAGGCCATTGATGAGGGTAAGGCAGTTCACACAGCCTACCTTGATCTTGCAAAAGCCTTTGACACAATACCCCACTCAGGCATCATAGAGAAGCTCACCAGCTTAAATGTAAGCCCATATGTCATAAGATGGGTTGCAAACTGGCTCAAGGACAGAACCCACAATGTCAGAATTGCTGGAGCCATGTCAGACTCTAAGCCAGTCACAAGCGGTGTCCCACAGGGCTCGGTCCTGGGACCCCTCTTGTCCGGCATTTATTTTTCCAAGGTGCAAGCAAACATAGGGGGATTGTGGCTGACAAAGTTCGCAGATGACTGCAAAGTGGGTGCCATAATTGATACTCCAGTGGACACAAGCATCCTTCAGAAAGGCCTCGTAGAAATGGATAACTGGTGCCAGAGCCATGGCCTTAAACTGAATGCCAAAAAATGTATAGTCATACCCTTTGGGAAAAACAAAGTACCCACAAATTACCACATAGGTGGTAATCCATTAAGTATGGAAGAAGTAATCAGGGACCTAGGGACCCAAGTTGACAGTAACCTCTCATTTGACACTCACATTGCCAAGGTGGTTAGGAAGACCTTCTATATTACCCACCTTATCATGAAAGGATTCACATCTAGATCAAGAGAGGTCATTGTTCCCCTATACTCTTCCCTTATCAGTCCCATAATTGAGAAAAATTCCCATTTGGGATGTACCTTACCCAACACCTGCAGCAGTTAGAAAGACCCCAAAAGTACCTCACCAAGAGGATCAAGGGTCTCAAACATATGTCATATGCTGCCCGGCTGAAGAAACTCCAGCTCCATTCAGTCGCATACTGCCTACTCAGAGGCGATCTATGCCTGACGTACAAGGCCATGTCCAATCCGGAATTAATGGACATGCTCCACCTCGGAAAATCCAAATCCACCAGAGCAACGAGAGTGAGAGATTTGAACCTCAACACAGAAATAAATAGGATGTGCTGGAGGGACAGATTCATAACCCAGAGGCTCCCTAGACTCTGGAACAGAATCCCAGTCCATGTTACCCCCTCACTGACTCTCTTCAAGAGAAATCTTGACAAGTGGATGGGAGATCGTAGATTTACCCCGGGGGTCATCTCTGTGTCACTACTAGACGGAGGCACAGTAAACTAAACCCTAAATGGGCATAGTATTCTCATTCCAAGGGGTGGCGAAAGCCACACACACTCTGGCTAGGCTTATAAATGCCCTAGGGCTGATAGACTAGTATGAACCTATGAACCTATGAACCTATATACATGACAGATACACACACCTCTGGGTTGTTACCACTGCACTAAGCATGACAGGCCATACATATACAACTACCATTGTGCAAAACTGCCTTTTGGTTTGGTGTGTAGTTCAGACCACCCCCTCCCACATCCAGGAACCACACTTGGCTTCCCTGGGAACAGTGTGGATATGAAGGTGTTCACATACGCCATTACAGTGGTTAACTTCAGGTACAGGAATATTGACTGGGGGAACTACTCAGGCCTCAACAACATCACCCTACAGCCACTACAATTTGTGAATCCATGTGCTATGGCAGAACCAGTCACCACAGCCACAAGGGGGAATACATATTGGACCTGATCATCACCAACATGGGGACTGTATGTTCCACACCAGAGGTAGACCACCATTGTTAAGATATAACCATAACTAACTTTCCCTGGATGTCCATATCTGATCCTCACCCTCAGGCAAGGAAATCACTGCTAACAAAGTATTTCTCAAAAGCAGACTTTGCACTTGTGAAGACTGGGGTGGAATACTTCAAAGACCCTGTGCTGGAGGATTATACAGCACAATCTGCAGAATCCTTTACTAATGCATTCTATGAGCACCTGCAGGTTTTCATTGATCATGCTATCCCAAATAAAACCAAGACTCCTCCACAACAGGAGACCTGTCTAGTTGACACCAGCCATATATAAGCTGTACAACAGAAGGAGTGAGCTAATACATAACAGAGCAATATCCCACAGAGGGAGGACATCTCTGAACAGTATTGGCAGGACACTTCAATCCCTCAAAATCATCACTTGCAAGTTTTGACAGTGAAATTGCCCAGACACTACAGATAAGGCTCCCCTCAGTCTGGAATTGAATCCCAATTAATGTTAGACATAGACCCTCGCCAACCCTCTTCCAGCAAACTCCAGCCACATAGATGTGACATTGCAAATTCAACCCCTGGGATCTCCACTGTGTCCCTGCTTGATGGAGGCACAGCAAACTAGCCTTAAACGGTGCCTTCTGTGACCTACTTTACAGAGGCACAGTAGGCTACTGTACTGGGGAGGCAGACACCAAATACACTCTGGCTAGGCTTATGTATTCCCTAGGGCAAACAGCCTAGTATCGACCTTTGCACCCATATGTTTATGTTTGGGATGTACAATATTTGTTGCTGATAAACTGTTTGCAGGTCTTTATTGCCATAGCTTTCCCTGTTTCTATGAACAACTTGTGTATCTGTGGAAGATGTTTGATCATGGCAGGGTTCCAGTATATTACTGATGTCTCTGTTGTCATTTCACTGTGTGCACTGGGCAGATTGCTGTATTGTGGAGGTTCCTGGCTTAACACATACAAATGCCAGATATGTGTGTCCGACTGCTATACTGAGACATGGCCTAAGTGTGTGGGCATGCCCAGTTCAGGCTTTCCATGGTTTGTTGCCTGACATATGTCTCATTTATCAAAGTGTGTGAGCATGCCCAGTGTGACCTTTCCATATGTTGAGATCTGAGGTCCACTACATTTGTGGTTGTGTGTGAACTTGAACAATATTTGTCATTTATAGTGTGTGTGTTGGAAGTCATGTTGTGTTCTTACTGCCCAACTGCTTTGTGTCTGAACCCAACAGGGATTATGCTGTGCCTGCAGGGTTTCCATGGGACAGTTTGCATACACTTGTCAACATTCTTTCATCCTGACCAAACACTGTAATATTGTCATAGTGTACTGGTTCAGTCCTTTCACTCTGGTGCACAGTATTCTGGGTTTGAGTCCCATCACTGCTTTTTATATTCATACTGTGCACACCAGACTAAGGTATGACCATGTTGCATTTTGTTCAGCTATGGCCTACTTAAACCAGGCTTGTCCGACATTACTAGTGTATTCTGCAACTTGGGTGAACATTGAGAAATACTAGGCTATATGCCCTAGGGCATTTCTAATCCTAGTCAGAGTGTGTTTGTCCTTCAACACACATTTTAACTGGAGTTTGCCATGACATTTTTCAAGGTTAGTATACTGTGCCTCTGTCTAACTGTGACATAAAAGTGATACCTAGGGTAAACCTACATTCTGCCATCCACTCATCAAGATTCCTCTTGAAGACAGTCAATGAGGGACTCTCTGGCTAACCTGGACTGTGAATTTACTCACGAGTGGAGGGAGCTTCTGGCTTATGGATCAATCACTACAGCATGTCCTAATTATTTCAGTGCTGAGGTTCAGGTCTCTCATGTGCATAGCTCAATGGGATTCAGATTTTACAAGGTGCAGCATGTGCATTGATTCCATGTTGGACATGGCTATATACATCAGGCACAGATCGCCTCTCGGCAGGCAGTATGCCACTGTGTGGAGCTGCAGTTTGTTTAATCAGGCAGATTTGGGGTCTTTCCAGTTGCTGGAGGTGTCTGCTAAGGTACATCCCACAAGGGGCATTGTACTCAATTGTGAGCCTGATGAAGGATGACTGAAGAGGCACGATGACCTCCCCTGATATAGATGTGATTACCTTCATGATTAGGTGGGTATATGAAATGTTTTTATAACCACTACAGCCAAATGGTTGTCACATGCGAGATTTCTATCAACTTGTGTCCCTAGGTCTCTTATTACTTCTTCTGTACTTAATGGGTTACCACCTATGTGGTAATTGGTGGCCACTTACTGTTTTTCCAAAGGGGAGGACTATACACTTTTTTGTGTTTAGCTTGATGACATGGCTGTGGCACCAGTTGTCTGTTTCTATGAGGCCCTTTTGTAGGATGCTTGTGTCAGCTGGAGGGTCAGATATGGTGCCCAGTTTGTAGTCATCTGCAAACTTGTTCAGACACAGTCCTTCCATGTTGGCCTGTACCTCCGAGAATTATATACCAAACAGGGGGGTCCCAGGACCGAGCCTTGTGGGATGCCAGTTGTAGCTGGTTTGGACTCTGACATGGCTCCAGCATTTCTGACCATGTCAGTTCTGTCCTTGAACCAGTTTGCAACCCATCTAGTGACATAGGGGTTTATATTTAAGCTGGTGAGCTTATCTATAATGCCCATGTGGGGTATTGTATGGAAGGCTTTTGCAAGGTCCAGGTAGGCTGTGTGGACCACCTTCCCCTCATCAATGGCCTTGGTGACTGTTTCAAATGACTCAACCAGGTTTAAGGGACAGGATCTGCCCTTAAGAAAGCCACACTGGGTAGGGTCCAGTGTCTGTAGGTCCCCAATATCATTATTTCTGAGGTCCATGATGATTATAGCTTTGCAGACCATGCTAGTCAGGATTCTGGGGTGATAGTTTGCATGATCCATTCAGGCACCACCTTTGTGGAGAGGGACCACTGTTGCTGTACACTGCTATTTGGGTACATATACTGTGGTAAGGCTGAGATTGAGCAGTGTTTTTATTTGGTGTTCAATTCTTCTTGGACTTCATGTTGGATACAGCCCGGGACACCATCTAGTCCCATTGATGCTGTGTGTTTTGCTTTAGGGACGCTGGCTGTTACCTGAGCATCTGTGATGTCAGGGGACCAGCACTCTGCTGGGATAGATATTTGGCCTTTTGGTGGCGGGGGGGGGGGGGAGTTTGCACTGAACCTGTCAGGTCAGATGTTGGCAATGTCTGTGGGTTTGGTGTATTGTTTGTCATTTTGGACTAATTCTGAGCATATCTGGGAATTCCCACCCAGGTTCCTACCATCAGTAAAGAAAGCCTTGTGATTATCCTTAGTGTCCTGTACAATTTTTATCTCGCAGCTGGCCTTAGAGGATTTTATGTGTGGCCATAGTTATTTGTCATAATACGGATCAGTGATGCCTTCCCTTTTTGGGTTTTGCTCTATCATGTAGTAGCTTCCTCCTTCTCTTGCATGGTTTGTTAATGGCTGGCATCCACCAGACAGGCTGCCTGCCTTTGGAGGATTGGGTGTTGGTTTTATTTGGGATTGCATAGTCCATGCATTCCTGAAGGTGTTCATAGAATGCATTCATAAAGGGTTCTGAGGTCTGGGCCATATTTTCCACAGGCACAAGGGCTTTAACAGATTCCACCTCAGTTTGGAGGAGTGCATACTTTGCTTTACACATGTTTTTCACTGTGGTTTTCTGGCCAGGGACTGGGGTCAGGATGTGAATTTCCAGTGAGATTACTGTATGGTCTGATCTTACCAGTGAGGAATACACTTCTCGTCTTGGCCATAGAGTCCCCATGTTGGTGATTATCAGGTCCAGTATGTTTACCCCTCTTGTGGGAGTGGTGACAAGTTGTTTCATAGCATTTCTGTTTATGAAGTCTAGGAAGCTTTGGCCTAGGGTGTTGGTGCTAGAATAATGCGCCCAGTCTATGTTTGTGTAGTTGCAGTCACCCAATATAATGTTGTTTGGAGAGGCCTTCATATTTTCATGTGTTCTCAAATAGGCCAAGTGGGGTTCCTGGATTTAGGAGGGTGGTCTGTAGCAGGCTACGAACTGGAAGGCAGTTTTAGCCACTGTTACTTGCACGTGGATAGTCTGTGCTGCTTCATGCTGTGGAAGCAACTTGGGGGTGTGGGTATCCTTGACAATTATTGATACTCACCCTCCATTTGTAGTTTGTTCCATGTTTTGGGGCTGTAAAGCATGGTATGAGGTGTAACCTGGTAGTGCTAGGGTGCTCTTGGGAGCCTTGAACCAGGTTTCTGTTACTGCACATATATCAACATTCTCCATGCTGAGGAGAGTTTGGACTGCATGCATCTTGCAGTTTAGACTTCTGGCATTGGGTAGCATTACTTCTAGTTTCGTATCCCTTGTGATACCTATGGAGGTGGGTTTATGTTTTGAGCCTTACCTATTCAAGGCACTATGGGGGTGACAACAGCCTTTGCCAGTATCCAAAAGGCCAGGGGTGATAGGTGCAAGCCATCCATAGCAGAGCATCGTGTCTTGCTCAGCATGTCATCCCAGGCTGACAGGCATTGGATCCCCTTTGACTAACAACAGCAATACATACGCCAATTGTTGTAATTGATCATCTTGTCTTCATATTGTGGCATCATGCTTGGTGAGGGTAGGATGTTACTCATGGGTCATCAAGTTTGCATATACTACATGGTGTTACATTGCTTAACACATGGCAATCATGCCTCAGGTGGTGCTGCAGGGTTGCCTATGTTGGATGCACATACTACACTCCCTGTACATGTTTGAAAGCAGGTTGTGTCAACTTAGGCATCCATTTTACTATATGTGTGAGTCAGGGAGAGGTATCATTTCCAGGGTTCCTACTGAGCCAGTGTATGTGCTATGTGTTGCCTCTTTGCCAAGGCCAAGGCATACTCAGCACGCCTCCTTCTGCCTACTGGGGCAGGCTCAGGTTGTTCCTCCTCTGAGTCACGCTCTGCCTGTGATGGCCTTGGCAATGGTGGGGGGCTGTTTGGGCCGGGCCTATGCTGGTCCTGCTGCAGCTGTTTTCGCAGAATCATATTATGTAGCATAGCACATACCATGACAATTTGGGTACATGTAGTTGGTGAGTACTGCAAGGCTCCACCAGATGTGTCCAGGCACTGGAACCATGACTTGAGCAGCCCAAACACACGCTCTATTACATTACGTGTTTGTGTGTGTGCCTCATTATGGCATTCCTGTTCAGGTGTGTGCGCGTTTCTGATGGGTGTCATCAGCCATGGCTCCAGTGCATAGCCAGCATCCCCCAATAGGTGACCATGTGGGATGTCCCCATTGGCAAATGTCTGGTACAGCTGCGTCAGATGCCAAATATGGGAATCATGGTAGCTTCCAGGGCAGCCAGCACACACATTCATTATTATGCCCTGGGCATCACACACAACCTGGCAGTTGATGGAAGGGAAGCCCTTGTGGTTAATGTAGGCCCTACCCCACTCACCGGCTGGTGCTTTGATGCGTATATGCGTGAAGTCTATTGCACCCACTACCTTAGGGTATTCTGCTATTTGCTGGAAGAGACGCATATTGCTGGCCAATACCTCACGGGAATTGGGGAAATATACATGATCACCGACATGTGCTGACATGGTATCCAGGAACTGGTACAGTACCCTGGATGCATATGCCTATGATACCCCCATCATATTACCAGTTGGTCTCTGGAAGGTACCTGTTGCTAGTATACTTAGGCCAACACATACCTTGGTTTCCACTGGGATGGGTTCCCCTCTGTTGGTTCTGTGTTGGAGGCATGGCCTGCACAGCTCAACAATTTGCTGCAGGAGGTCTCTGTCTACTCTATAGCACTCCACTATCTCCAGCTCATGTAACGCCTGGTAGGTGACCCTGGGCCTGTACACTCTTCTCCGTCTCCTCACTGTGGGTTGTCCGGCAGCATTTACATTGTCACCACCCTCAGCATGCTGCATATGTCGCCTTATAACCCTAGCGTTTTTTGTCTGAGTGAAGCTTTTTCAGTTTTCACTTCTAGTAGCTTACTCCAGTGTTGCAGTGTCTCTTGAGAGACACATACTGCACTGTTGTTTGCAGAGTTTTCAGTGCTGGGCTGGGCTACTGTTCTGCCTGTGTAATTGCCTGATTCTGATTGTTTTCACCTGCTAGCTCTGCTAGTATTCCCTGGTAGCTTCCTACAATTTGTTGTGCTTCCTTTTTCCTGTCTGTTTCCTCAGGGGGGGAGTGACGCTCATACAGGGGCACACATGTGCACAGCAGCTAACACGCGCGCACACATGCTTAGATGGACTACAACTTGCTTATTCGGGTTAAACAGCGCGCACACTAGCGCAAACGCACTTACAAGTGTTTAAACAGGCTTCTACATACTTACTCCGGCGTAAACGCGCGCACTCACGCTTACACATGCGCACTCCATCTTACTCGGGCTTCTCAGCGAGCACACGCATGCACACTCGTCAAGAGACTTTGGTGTTATCCACAGTGTACACCTTCCATTTCTTGGCTTTCCCATGTCTACCTGTTGACACACCTCTTTCCATGATGTCTAACTGACAGCTTTCACATCCCACTCTGCTCCAATGAGCTTCATTTCTTTCATACATACCCCCCTGTGATGTCACCTATCTCCTACTCTGTTACTCCCCCTTAGCCTACTCCTACACTCCAGGGAATGTGCTCATATGCTATGTAAAAGTGCGATTCACTATCCTAACACTCATTTACATAGGATTGCCTACTAATGCTTAGTTACATGCCTTACACTGAGCTTCCCCCCTTAGCAACCCATACTCAGTGGCCATGTTGTTTTCAGCCTGCTATTCCCTTACATTGTAAATTGATGGTTTGCATAAAACCCACGTTTATGGGTTTTAAATATTTTTCTGTTTTTTTTTTTTAGCGCAGCCCATTTGCGCGGCGCTGCGCTACGTTTAAACATCGCTGAAAAAAAAATTTAATTTTGCATGGAGGTATGTTGCCAGTGGCCACATATTTGGCCATTGGCATGCTTTCTGGAACATATGCAACCTTTATTTGGAGCTGACAAGGCTCCATTGTGCTATTTGCAGAATGGTACTCAGTTGTCAACTGAGTACATTTCTGCAGATAACACGGCTCTTACACGGACAGGTTTGTGCTTCCTGGATCACAAAATTACCTCATTTGCATGCCTTTCAGCTGCAAGTGAGATAATTTGCGTATCCAAGCCCTGTCCGTGTAAGAGCCGTTTTAGGAGCTGTCTTACACACCCCTGCAGGCTGTTCGTGGATCGCACGTCGGACATGATGGCTGCATGGAGTCTTACACTACTCTTAGACTCCGTGCAAGCCATCGTGAATCCAGCCCACTATTTTTACACTGAGTAGTTTGTTTAATTTGAGAGTGCTTTTATCCTGCTGGGTGGTACACCTCTTAATTATTGCCTTGATTTTCTTCCTTCTGTTATAGAGCATCACAACATTGTGATTCCACCACAGTGGCTTGTTTTTTTTGTTACTTCTGTACTTATTCCTACTGGCTATAGCTTCCTCTATGCAGCTATTCTGTGAACAGTTGTGCAGAGACAGCAGAGTTCTCAGAGTTTGTGGGGGCCTGAAATGGTGTCACATTATCAGGTAATAGCATGTATGGAACTGCGAGCCTTAGAGTAGTGCTTAAACATTCTAGGATTAGCTGGGATTCTGGGTTTTATTTTTACTTCAAAGGAGAGCATTTTGTGGTCTGACCTTTCCACAGAGGACATTACAATAAGTGATTTGCAGCAGTGTCCCATATTAGTCAGAACAAGATCCGGTATGTCTGTGCCCCTGGTTGGCATAATCATAGGAGATCATAAGAGATTACTAGGCTATTGACCCAGAGGTCTACCTGTCATCAACCTAGCTGTTTCAACCCAATGTAATACAGTAAAGGTACTAGTCAATACCCAAGATTGCATTTAGTGAAAACTGCTCATGTCCAGGGAGGTTGTGGGTGCTATCCCTGCTAAGAATTTTTGGTGCCTCATCCACTCATCCAGGTTCCTCTTGAACAGAGTCATAGAGGTGCTCTGTTTCACATGAATTGGTAGCCTGTTCCAAAGACGTGGCAGTCACTGGGAGATAAATATGTCCCTCCAGCATGTCCTGTTTAAGTTGCAGGCCATATTTAAGTCCCTGGAACAGGTAGTCCCAGACCCATTTGATTTATAGATATGCAGTAAGTTCATTAGGTTTGGGTCCTGGGTTGCTCTACAGGCTAGGCATAAGTCTCCCCTAAGAATTCTATATGATATGGAGTATAATGATAGGGATTTTACTTTGTCCTTGTAAGGCACATGCTGGAGGCCCTTGATCTTCTTTTTTTAGAAACCTCTGGGGTCTCTCAAATTGCTGTAGATGCTTAGTAAGGTACATACAGAATGGGGCATTATATTCAATTATGGGCTGGATAAGTGCTGAGTACAGGGGATTATAACTTCTTTTGCTCTAGAGGAGATGCCTTTACTAATCAAGTGACCTACATGGAAAGTTTTCCATACAATGGTAGGCACATGGTGGTCGAAATTAAGGTCGTGGTCAACTTGTGATCCCAGGTCCCTTACCACTTCATGGGTACTTAGGGTATTGTT